>NW_027004007.1:0-134799 GCF_036934945.1 Oncorhynchus masou masou
CAAATCAGGCTTCATCCATATCATGAAGGTGGATATTGATCCAACCATTTCAAAAAGTAATGACCGGGCTGATGGAAACAAGATATGCCTGTACACTTTTATAAATGCCGACAGACGATTTGTTACTTCGTTTGACATGGTGGGGTCTTTTTGTGTCAGTAAAAATGTAAAAATGAGAAATGGTGGTGGAAACTCATTTATGAGCAAATATTTATATAATAACCATCATATCTTAGTTAACTTAGAGTCACATGATGATATGTTGTGTGGTCCTCCCACTACGACTTGGGAACCCATGTAGTTTATTAGGCTACAGATGAAATAAGTTATGAACTTCAGGGGTGGTGAAACTACATGTGATGAGCTTGGTGCTCAATTCCAATACATTTTGATGGTATTGTTCTGGTGACATGATGATTGATGCTTGGCTGCCATTTGACAAATAAAATACAAAAAGAATACTTAAACACAGTTTCCCACAAATATGATGATGTCATAATGAATTCATGACACGTGATTGAACAAATATGATGATGTCATAATTATTCGATGATGTCATAATTAATTCATGACACGTGATTGAACAAATATGATGATGTGGGGCGGCAGGGTTGCCCAGTGGTTCGAGCATTGGACTAGTAATTGGAAGGTTGCAAGTTCAAATCCCTGAGCTGACAAGGTACAGAGCTGTCGTTCTACCCCCTGAACAGAGAGTTTGACAGCGATGAGGGGTGGTCAGATTTTCACATTGATCAAACATCACATGGATTTGTGGAAACAATGTTTATTCAACCAGTGGGGGCTTGTAAATTCCCCCAGGAAAGTGGACGAGGAATTCTTCTTTGAGACAATGATAAACAGCAATCCTTGGGAGAGTTGTGGTGGATATTATAAAATAAGGATCTGCTGGAGTCCAAGTCAAACCAAGATTCTTTATTTCTGAGATCAGAGAGAATAACAGAGTTACACAGCGCAGTGTGACAGTGAATTATGAAGCATTGGGTGATGAGCACATATCTTTATAGTTTCCTGTTCCTGGGAGGGACTTTATTCATACAAGGACACAGGTGTAAATTGGTTTGCAACACAGGATGATCCTCCCAGAACAGGAGATTATAATAGGACAGTTTCACAAGGTTAGTCACATACTCAGTTATGTGGACACACAAACAATTAACATTTTCCATTACAGTCTGAATATTTTCATTTCATTAAATCATCAGTGGACCAACAATGCAAATGCATCACATCCAAATATCACTTGATTATCTGTAGTGCTGGAGGAATGACACACCCAGATAAACACACATAAAGAGTTTAAAAAAGGACCGTTTAAACACATGGAATCTGATCTACTCTATATTCAAACTGACATACTCCATATTCACTTCATGTTTTCTAATAAAAACATACAAATATATATGTTTGAGTTTACTGAGTTTAAAGAGTTTAAAAAAGGACAGTTTAAAAGAAGGAACCTGATCTTCTTTATATTCAAACAGACAGACTCCATATTCAATTCATGTTTTCTAATAAAAACACACAAATATATTTTTGAGTATACTTTGTACCATTCAATTTCACATGGTATAAACAAGTAAACACATTCTCAGTCAACAATATAAGACAATGGACAATGATATGTGAAATATGAGTTCACACACTAGGATAAGTACGTATACTCTCCTGTGTGGATTCTCACATGACTTTAAGTGACTGTGATGAGTAATATGTCTTCCCACAGTCTGAACATTTGTAAGGCTTCTCCCCTGTGTGCAGTCTCAGGTGTTCCTTCAGGCTTCCTAAATGGGTAAAACACTTTGAACACTGGGAGCAGTGGTAAGGCTTCTCTCCTGTGTGTATTCACTCATGACTTCTCAGGCTTTATAAAGGGCCAAAACTGTTTCCACACTGGGCACAATGGTATGGTGTCTCCTAGTGTATTCGCTCATGAGCATTGAGGGTGTCTAAGCGCTTAAAACTCTTCCCACACTGGGAGCACGGGTGTGGCTTTGCTCCTGTGTGCATCCTCTCATGTCTTTTCAGGCTAGCTAAATGGTTAAAACTCTTTCCACATTGTGAGCAGTAGTAAGGCTTCACCCCTGTGTGCAGTCTCATGTGTTCCTTCAGGCTTCCTGACCGGATAAAGCACTTTCCACACTGGGTGCAATTGTATGGCTTCTCCCCTGTGTGTATTTTCTTGTGGGTTTTGAGGGTGTCTAACCGCTTAAACCGCTTTCCACACTGGGAGCAATGGAAAGGCCTGTTCTGTGTGTGCGTTCGCTCATGAGCTTTCAGATTTCCTAAGTGGTTAAAACTCTTTCCACACCGGGCGCAATTTTGAGTCTTCGGTTCTGCGTGTCCCCTCTCATGTCTTTTCAGGCTTCCTAACTTGGTACAACTCTTTCCAATCTGGGAGCAGAGGTGTCGTCTTGCTGGTTTGGACGTCTTTGGTTCCTCCAAGGTTGGTTTTCCTCCTTAAAGACAGTGTTTATTTAAAGAGAGACAGAATGAAATCTCCACATCATAAAACTGCCTTGCTATGAGGTTTAACCGCGGATTATCTTGGCAAAGGAGAAATGTTCACTAACAGGGATGGAAACACATTTGTGCACAGAATATGAGAGAAATAAGCTTTTGAAACATGGGACCAACACTTTTTATTTTGTATATACTTATTAAATACTTATTTCAGACCATAATTTGCAAATAAATTCATTCAAAAATCCTACAATGTGATTTTCTGGATTTTTTCTTCTCATTTCGTCCGTCATAGTTGAAGTGTACCTATGATGAAAATTACAGGCCTCTCTCATCTTTTTCAGTGGGAGAACTTGCACAATTGGTGGCTGACTAAATGCTTTTTGCCCCACTGTATGTTCTCTCTCCACTGGCTATTGTCATGGAAATTGCAAGATTATGTTATAATGCTTGTATTGCATTATAATGGTTGTTTTATTCGACAGAATAGAGTATTCTGTTAACTATTGTGTGTGTGTGTTCGACTGAGGATGGGCCTCTGTGAGATAACACTGACAGGGAGATTTACGATGTCTTTTTTTTTTTTACAAATCTTAACCTTGTGGCCATTCTATGTATCTGTTGTTCGTCATGGAGGTTGAAAGGGGTGTATCTTGGTTATAAAAGACCTTTTGTACTTCTGTTTTGCCACTCTCAACGGATCATTAGAAAATGGTGAGTCGTTGACAAGTCATTGGTATTGCAAAGCTCTTATTATTAAAATATGTAGTTTAAGTATAACTCTGACTTGGTGTGATAAGTTCGTATCTCCTCATTTGATAGTAAAGAAATTAACCACCACACTATCTGGCCAACAGGCTCCACTCTAGTCTCCACTAGCTATCTGGCCAACAGGCTCCACTCCTGTCTCCACGAGCTATCTGGCCGACATGCTCCCACTCTAGTCTCCACTGGCTATCTGGCCAACAGGCTCCACTCTAGTCTCCACAAGCTATCTGGCCAACATGCTCCACTCTAGTCTCCACTGGCTATCTGGCCGACAGGCTCCACTCTAGTCTCCACTGGCTATCTGGCCAACATGCTCCACTCTAGTCTCCACTAGCTATCTGGCCAACAGGCTCCACTCCTGTCTCCACTGGCTATCTGGCCAACATGCTCCACTCTAGTCTCCACTAGCTATCTGGCCAACAGGCTCCACTCCTGTCTCCACTGGCTATCTGGCCAACAGGCTCCCTCCTGTCTCCACTGGCTATCTGGCCAACAGGCTCCCTCCTGTCTCCACTGGCTATCTGGCCAACAGGCTCCACTCTATTCAGTATCTTCTGCTGATGTGCCTGGTAGCGCTAATCTACTCTTTTCCTTTCAGCAGGTTAATACCTGCCTGGCGCCTGATAAAGGAAGAGACATCTTTAAGGTAACTTAAAACTGTATGACGGGTGTGAAATGTACTAGAGTTATGAGGCTTTAATAATGTGTGTGTATCGGACAAGACTAGGACGTTACTATGTAAGCAGAAGTATAGGTGAGACATTCAAGGAGAAGAGGACAGACATCTTGTGACCACTGTAAAACTGATAACAGGAAGGAGGTCTCCCCACCCAGGGAGGAGAAACCGTTAGGCTTGCAGAATATTATGGAACATGTGGCAGAATAAGATAAGCAATATACACGGGTAGAACATTGGGAGAGAGTTAGAGAAGAGGGGCATTTATAAAGTGTATGTGATAACCAAATGTGAGGTATAAAAGGCTATGTGCAATGGATGATTTTCAGAACTCTGAAAAAAATCTCAGAACTCAGAACCTTTTGCAGAATTCTGAGACTTTGTCTTTGTTGATTTTCAGAACGTTCTCTGAATAAAGGATTGACCTATTGCAGACTGAGACTTTGTCTAGTTCTTCTGTTAAACCCCAACCTCGGGTGAACTGGTTAAAGTTTACGTGATTGTTGGGATTAAACATTCTCGTGACGGCGCCCCAACAAAATCTCTATCTTTACCCCCTCTACAATGAAGATCTGTGAAGTTATTAGATTTTTTATGAATTAGCTGATTCAGCAGGCTGAGAAAGCCAGGTTAATTAGGTAACGCAGCGTGCAAACAGTTGCTCCCGACGCCACTTGGGTCACAGAGTTATGTGCATCCTTTCAAGCACACCCTTCTCATTAACCTGTGGTGAGTTATTCACAATTTTTGATGAACAAATAAGGTTTTATATGAAAGTTGGTTAAATAAAAAAACATAATTATATCATTATTAGTTGTGCCCTGGTCCTATGAGAGCTCTTTTGTCATTTCCCACGAGCCGGGTTTTGACAAAAACTCACTCATTCTTATGTTTAATAACTGTATCATATAGTGTGTGTGTGGCAGGCTTACAGTGATGTAAAAAACAACATTTGAGAGTAGCACCCTGGTGCCAGGCAGCTGGAGGAAGCTGGAGGTTAAATGTTTGAAGGGGTACGGAACTATGAATGTTTGGGAACCACTGCTCTTCATCATACCATTTTTAAATTCCTCATCAATTCACGTGGTTTTAACAGTTTTTACAGTCATTTTCTTAATGGGTGCTGCTTATTAGTAACTGGGATAAGCAGTTTCAAATGTGTCAAGGGCAGTGTCTGGTTGCTCGTCATTACACACCACGGACCAACAAATATTATTTACATCAACAACATAGGAATCACTACAAAACTTATTGTATGACCTCTTATACACAATATTAGTCCCAGCCTTTGGAACTGTGGTTTTCCTAGACATGGCTACTATATTGTGATCACTACATCTGATGGATCTGGATACTGCTTTAAAACCCATTTCTGCAGCATTAGTAAAGATATGATCAAACCATGTTGATGATTTCATTCCTCTACTGTTTGTCACTACCCTGGTAGGTTGATTGATAACCACGTTGTAGGCACCAGTTAGTTTGAAGCTTTCGCTTGAGTGGGCAGCCTGATCACAGCTTTCCTCCAGTATTAGTTAATTCATTAAAACAGGCCAAATTGAAGTTTCTGGAGTTTTTGTTTTCCTGTTCTCCAGTCTAGTAAAGATAGGGGTTGACTGGGACAGGCAATGTAACATCCATAATGTTTATGGAAACATTTTTGTAAAACAAGCACCTTACATCAGATCATCTTGAAACTTTCCCTCTAAAGCTAACTTTCATCAAGGTTTTATATGGTCTATAGGTTTCTCTCTGTTCATTGGCAGAATCCTTTTTCAGTGTTACGATATTCATAACATCCATATACACCAGCCTATCTTCCTGTCAACTAACAGAACTCTGCTGGTTGTCCTGGTAACAGATACCAGTGGGAAGGTCTATTTTATTTGTTCAAACTAAACTACTTACTCTGATGAGTCAAATCTGATCCTTTCTTCTCTTCTCCTCCTCTCACAGTTCCACTCAGCCCCGTTGTTTTCCTGCAGTCCACCAGCAGCACAGACAACCTCTTCATACCCAGCAGTAAGGTGCTACGGGAGAGGCACGACACGGGGACTCCGGGAGGGAGGAAGGGCTAGCGTTGTCCTGGTAACCATAAAGAGGGGACACAGACATATATCATTATGGATGCTGATGTCACTGTTGTCATAAAGTACTTTACAGAAACCCAGCCCAGACCCAGAGAGAGCAAGCTGTATGCTCGACCAGACCAAGCTGTATGCTAGACCAGACCAAGCTGTACCATCTGGTGTTCTGATCTGGAGAGACTCTTCTCTTCCTCGTCAGCATCAGGATGTTGTTGAGGCTCCCCAGAGGATCCACGATAGTCATGTCTCTCTCCTGTGTGAACGAGAACATCAAACAGGTGGTAAACTTATGATCTACAATTACAATCACAAAGGGTCTTACAAGAGGCATTAATATCTCTGAACGGGGCCTAAAATGCAAATGTTAAAAGAGTTGTTCGACAAAATGGGTGCTTTTGGAGAATTCAATAAATCTAATTGAAAAGACCCCAAAATATGTACCAATGGCAGATCGAACCTTTAACAATTCCTACAGTAGTGAACAACATATTCAAGTGTAGAACTTCAGTAGAATCCCCATTTAAAACCACATTAGTTCAACAATTGCATCGTTTGTGCCCCTGTTTTTAAGACAGTACTCACTGGTGGTAATCGGATATTCTGACTCCTCCTTTTTCACTCCTAAAACATCTTCCTCCTCTTTTATTGAGATAGACTCCTCTTCCTCTTTTACTCCAAAAGGTTCTTCCTCTTCTTTCACTACATTCTCTTCTTCTTTCAATGTTATGGCATCTTCCTGCTTTTTGATTCTGAAAGCTTCTACCTCCTCTTCCACGCTGACAACCTCTTTCCCATCTTCTTCTTTCAATGTGATAGCCTCCTCTTCCTCCTTTATCAGCCTGAAAGCTTCTTCTGTCTCCTCCTCTTTCACTCCCAAAATGTCTTCCTCCTTCACCTTTATTGAGATAGCATCCTCTTCCTCTCTAAAAGGTTCTTTCTTCTTTCACTATAACATCCTCCTCTTCCTCCTTTTTCATTCTGAAAGATTCTTTCTCCAAACTGCAGACCCCCTCTTCATTAGCAAGGGAGGAGTAGTTTAGTGAGCTCATGGTCAGGGATGTTAGCGAGCTAGGTAGCATTAGCGACTAGCCTAGTGCTAGGCTCAGTATCAATCTTTAACACGTTTGCAAATTAAACATGCAAATTAGGTTAAAGTGAACCAGTTGATAAGTCAACGTAACTGCGTTTACAACACTGAGATTAGCTAATGTACATTAACATGGTCTAAAGCGTCAATCTTTCAGTTGTATGTTGTCTTACAAGCTATCGAGGTGGTTGAAAGAGTTGGCGCTTTGTTGTTCCTGAAGGAGCGTCCGTCCAGTCCATTATACGTCACGAAAGAAGCATCACCTGAAAGACGCTCATCGCCATCTGCTGACTGGAGTGGGTAACGCAGTTTGTAAACAATAGTTACACCACTTTTTGTATTGGAAAGAACGTCATAATTATTTAACAATAAGCTGATATATTTTCTCTTCCAAATAATACTTTCCTGTTCACAGACGTAGAAGCGTAATATGAATATGTAGATGATGAATAAATACTTGTATGAATAGGTACCGTGTTAATACACATTTTCTCTGTTCATTTTTCACAATCGTTTTTGTCTAGATGTGACCATACTCATCCCTTAAAGCCACGCTCTATAATATACAAATCAACAGAGCAAATGCATCACATGCAAATAGCACTTGATTATCTGTAGTGCTATACACGGAGTCTACAAAACATTAAGAGCAGCTGATTTTTTAAACTTTGAGACAATTGAGGCATGGATTAACTCTAATTAACTCTAATGAATGTATCCTCTGCAGCAGAGGTAACTATGGGTCTTCTTTTCCTGTGGAGGTCCTCATGAGAGCCAGTTTCATCATTGATGGTTTTTGCGACTGCACTTGAAGAAGCTTTCAAAGTTCCAGAAATTTTCCGGATTAGAACATAGTAAAAATAAAGAAAAACCCTCAAATGAGTAGGTGTATGAGTAGGTGTAGGAGTAGGTGTATGAGTAGGTGTATGAGTAGGTGTAGGTGTATGAGTAGGTGTAGGAGTAGGTGTATGAGTAGGTGTAGGAGTAGGTTTAGGTGTAGGAGTAGGTGTAACCAAGGTGTAGGAGTAGGTGTATGAGTAGGAGTAGGTGTAGGAGTAGGTGTATGAGTAGGTGTAACCAAGGTGTAGGAGTAGGTGTATGAGTAAGTGTATGAGTAGGTGTAGGAGTAGGTGTATGAGTAGGTGTAGGAGTAGGTGTAGGAGTAGGTGTAACCAAACTGTAAGTTCCTCTACACAACGTCCTTTAGAGAATTTGGCAGTACGTCCAACCGACCCCATAAATGCAGACCACGCGTAACCACACCCACCCAGGAGACTGAGACCAGACCACACCCACCCAGGAGACTGAGACCAGACCACACCCACCCAGGAGACTGAGACCAGACCACACCCACCCAGGACCTCCACATCCGGCTCCTTCACCCCAGGAGACTGAGACCAGCCACCAGGACAGCTGATGAAACCTAGTAGAATGTCTCTCTGTCATAAAGCCATTTTGTGGCGAAACAAATTCTGATTGTCTGGGCCTATGCCCTCCTTGGCCCCTCCATGGCTGCACTGTGCCCTCTCATAATGAAGTCCATAGATCAGGGCCTAATACATTTGACATTGACTGATTTCCATATATGTTTTATTTTATTTATTTATTTCACCTTTATTTTAACCAGGTAGGCAAGTTGAGAACACCTTTATTTAACCAGGTAGGCAAGTTGAGAACAAGTTCTCATTTACAATTGCGACCTGGCCAAGATAAAGCAGCGCAGTTTGACACATTCAACGACACAGAGTTACACATGGAGTAAAACAAACATACAGTCAATAATACAGTATAAACAAGTCTATATATGATGTGAGCAAATGAGGTGAGATAAGGAGGTAAAGGCAAAAAAAGACCACAGTGGCAAAGTAAATACAATATAGCAAGTAAAACACTGGAATGGTAGATTTGCAGTGGAAGAATGTGCAAAGTAGAAATAAAAATAATGGGGTGCAAAGGAGCCAAATAAATAAATAAATAAATACAGTAGGGAAAGAGGTAGTTGTTTGGGCTAAATTACAGGTGGGCTATGTACAGGTGCAGTAATCTGTGAGCTGCTCTGACAGTTGGTGCTTAAAGCTAGTGAGGGAGATAAGTGTTTCCAGTTTCAGATTGTTGTAGTTCGTTCCAGTCATTGGCAGCAGAGAACTGGAAGGAGAGGTGGCCAAAGAAAGAATTGGTTTTGGGGGTGACTAGAGAGATATACCTGCTGGAGGGCGTGCTACAGGTGGGTGATGCTATGGTGACCAGCGAGCTGAGAAAAGGGGGGACTTTACCTAGCAGGGTCTTATAGATGACCTGGAGCCAGAGGGTTTGGCGACGAGTATGAAGCGAGGGCCAGCCAATGAGAGCGTACAGGTCTCAATGGTGGGTAGTATATGGGGCTTTGGTGACAAAACGGATTGCACTGTGATAGACTGCATCCAATTTGTTGAGTAGGGTATTGGAGCCTATTTTGTAAATGACATCGCCGAAGTCGAGGATTGGTAGGATGGTCAGTTTTACAAGGGTATGTTTGGCAGCATGAGTGAAGGATGCTTTGTTGCGAAATAGGAAGCCAATTCTAGATTTAACTTTGGATTGGAGATGTTTGATGTGGGTCTGGAAGGAGAGTTTACGGTCTAACCAGACACCCAGGTATTTGTAGTTGTCCAAATATACTGTACTGTGAATCGTTGAAATTGTTGCATGTTGCGTTTATATTTTTGATCAGTATATATATATATATATATATATATATATATATATATATATATATATATATATGTCATAGAGAATTCATATTCCATATTATAAAGTATATAAAGTAAATATATACTTTATATATATATAGCCATATTATAAAGTATATAAAGTAAATATGAATTCTCTATGACATATTTGTTACGTTTTATCAGACTTTTATGATATTAAAGTGAAGAATGGCGCTGAAGGAGATGGCTGACGATCCCATAACCAACTAAGGTGGATATTGATCCAACACCTGCTGTTTATTCAAACCAGCCCACTGGGCACAGACATCAGTTCAACATCTAGTTTCTATTTACATTTCTTTGATTCGTCAACTAAAGTGAATTCAACACGAAATTAACACAAAATGTCACCTGTCATTGGATTTAGGTTGCAAGTTGGGTGGAGTCCAAGTCAAACCAATATTCTTTATTTCTGAGCTCAGAGAGAATAACAGAGTTACACAGCGCAGTGTAGACAGTCTGAATTCCTGAAGCATTGAGTGATTAGCACATATCTTTATAGTTTCCTGTTCCTGGGCGGGACTTTATTCATACAAGGATGCAGGTGCAAATTGGTTTGCAACACAGGATGATCCTCCCAAGAACAGGAGCTTATAATAGGACAGTTTCACAAGGTTAGTCACATACTCAGTTATGTGGACACACAAACAATTAACATTTTCCATTACAGTCTGAACATTTTCATTTCATTAAATCATCAGTGGGCTACAATGCAGATGTCAACAATGGAACAAATGCATCACATCCAAATATCACTTGATTATCTGTAGTGCTGGAGGAATGACACACCCAGATAAACACACACACAGAGTTTTAAAAAGGACCATTTAAACACATGAAATTTTATCTACCCTACATTGAAACTGACATAACTCCATATTAAATGAATGTTTTCTAATAAAAACATAAAAATATATGTTTGAGTATACTTGGTACAATTCAATTTCATATGGTTTAAACAGGTTAACACATTGTCAGTCAACAATATAAGACAACGGAGCACTGTGTATGTTCTCTGATGAATTTTAAGTCAGTGTGATGTGAAATATCAATTTACACACTAGGATAAGTAATTATTCTCTCCTGTGTGGATTCTCACGTGAAGTTTTAGTGACTGTGATGAGCAATATCTTTTCCACAGTCTGAGCACTTGTAAGGTTTCTCCCTGCGTGCAGTCTCACATGTTCTTTCAGATTTCTTAAATGGGTAAAACACTTTGCACACTGGGAGCAATGGAAAGGCCTCTCCCCCGAGTGTATTCTCTCATGAGCTTTCAGATTTCTTAAGTGGCTTTACCAAGAGTGTATTCTCTCATGAGCTTTCAGATTTCTTAAGTGGCTAAAACTCTTTCCACACTGGGAGCAATGGAAATGCTTCTCCCCTATGTGTATTAGCTCATGAGCTTTCAGGGTTCCTGCCTGGCTAAAACTCCTTCCACACTGGGAGCAATAGAAAGGCTTTCACCTGTGTGTGTTCGCTCATGAGCTTTCAGGATTCCTGACTGGCTAAATCTCTCACCACACTGGGCGCAATGGTATGGCTTCTCCCTGTGTGTATTCGCTCATGAGCTTTGGAGGGTGTCTAACCTCTTAAAACTCTTTCCACACTGGGAGCACGGGTGTGGCTTCACTCCTGTGTGTATCCTCTCATGTCTTTTCATGCTAACTAAATGGTTAAAACTCTTCCCACAATGTGAGCAGTAGTAAGGCTTCTCCCTTGTGTGCAGTCTCATGTGTTCCTTCAGGCTTCCTGACTGGCTGAAACTCTTTCCACACTGCGCAAAGGTATGACTTCTCCCCTGTATGTATTCCGCTCATGAACTTTCAGGCTTCCTGACTGGCTAAAACTATTTCCACACTGAGAACAATGGTATGGCTTCTCCCCTGTGTGTATTTGCTCATGGGTTTTGAGAGTGTCGAACCGCTTAAAATTCTTTCCACACTGGGAGCAATGGAAAGGCCTCTCCCGCGTGTGTGTTCGCTCATGAGCTTTCAGATTTCCTAAGTGGCTAAAACTCTTTCCACACTGGGCGCAATTTTGTGTCTTCGGTTCTGCGTGTCCCTCTCATGTCTTTTCAGGCTTCCTAACTTGGTAAAACTCTTTCCAATCTGGGAGCAGAGGTGTCGTCTTGCTGGTTTGGACGTCTCTGGTTCCTCCGAGGTTGGTTTTCCTCCTGCCAAAGACAGTGTTTATTTAAAGAGAGACAGAATGAAATCTCCACATGATAAAACTGCCTTGCTATGAGGTTTAATCTCAATCAGATCCCTCAATAACCCAAGGCCAGTTTCCAAACATTTCATAATTTAAAACAAATGATGTTGTAGAGCTTCCTGGTAACTACTGATATGTTTACATTACTTATCTTTATTTATGTTTTACAAGTCAGAATACAAACAACGAGACAGTTCTATGACACCCAAGACACAGACATCGCTAGATTCCTATCAGCAGGTGGTTCTAAATATATAACATTCACAGCTGTATGATACAGAATGTGACCTACACACTTCCTTAAACATAAAATGAGAAGTAATTCTGTGTGGAAGTCCAAAACTTGGAAACAGACACAAAGCTCATTAGTAACATCTCCTGTTGTTGAAAGGGTTCGACACAATGGCTTTTTATTATTTAGACATTCAGACAGAGTATATAGTGTATATAATAATGTAGGCACCGTGTATATAATAATTTAGGCACCGTATATAGTGTATATAATAATGTAGACACTGTATATAGTGTATATAATAATGTAGGCACCGTGTATATAATAATTTAGGCACCGTATATATAATAATGAAGGCACGTATATATACTAATGTAGACACTGTATATAGTGTATATAATAATGAAGGCACAGTATATAGTGTATATAATAATGTAGGCACCGTATATAGTGTATATAATAATGTAGGCACCGTATATAGTGTATATAATAATGAAGGCACCGTATATATAATAATGAAGGCACCGTATATATAATAATGAAGGCACTGTATATAGTGTATATAATAATGAAGGCACCGTATATATAATAATGAAGGCACCGTATATAGTGTATTTAATAATGAAGGCACCGTATATAGTGTATATAATAATGTAGGCACCGTATATAGTGTATATAATAATGTAGGCACCGTATATAGTGTATATAATAATGTAGACACCGTATATAGTGTATATAATAATGAAGGCACCGTATATAGTGTATATAATAATGAAGGCACCGTATATATAATAATGAAGGCACCGTATATATAATAATGAAGGCACTGTATATAGTGTATATAATAATGAAGGCACCGTATATATAATAATGAAGGCACCGTATATAGTGTATTTAATAATGAAGGCACCGTATATAGTGTATATAATAATGTAGGCACCGTATATAGTGTATATAATAATGTAGGCACCGTATATAGTGTATATAATAATGTAGACACCGTATATAGTGTATATAATAATGAAGGCACCGTATATAGTGTATATAATAATGTAGGCACCGTATATAGTGAATATAATAATGTAGGCACCGTATATAGTGAATATAATAATGTAGCCACCGTATACCTGTTCAGGGGAGGAATGACAGATTTGTCGGGGGTTTGAACTTGCAACCTTCCGGTTACTTGTCCAACGCTCTAACCACTAGGCTTCCTACCGCCCCACATCATCATATTTGTATATGTTTTACGTTACTTGTTTATGGTTCATTGAACAAACATGGGAAACTGTTTAAAACCTTTACAATGAAGATCTGTGAAGTTATTTGGATTTTTACAAAGTATCTTTGAAAGACAGGGTCCTGAAAAAAGATATGTTCATTTTTTTGTTGAGTTTATGTTTTACAGGTTGAAAAGTATTATTTTTTTCTCTCAGACAAATAAAAAATTCCAGCTGCAAGACAAAGGCCATAGCTGTAATAAAATAACGAATGAACTGGCAAAGCAGCAGAGCGAGGCCCGCATCCAGCAACGTCACGAGTCACGTTTTGCAGCTGTTTCAGTACAGCACTACAGGGAGAGAGAGGGGGAGAGTGGGAAATCTGAGGTTTGTAGTTTTTCAAGTCATTGCCTTTCGAATATAAAGTGTAAATTGGGTCATATTGCACTTTCCAAGGCTTCCACTAGCTGTCAACAGTCTTTAGAATCTTGTTGCAGGATTCTACTGTGAAGGGGGAGCGAATAAGAGCTGTTTGACTAAGGGGTCTGGCAGAATGCCTTGAGCAAAGTCACACGCTCGCGGCCGTGAGAGCGAGCTGCGTTCCTTTTCATTTCTAAAGACAAAGGAATTGTCCGGTTGAAACATTATTGAAGATTTATGATAAAAACATAATAAAGATTGATTATATACATCGTTTGAAATGTTTCTTCGAACTGTAATAGAACTTCTTTGACTTTTCATCTGGACTTAGTGCCCGCGCCTTGTGAATTTCGATAGGTGAACTAAACCGTTAACAAAAAGGAGGTATTTGGACATAAAGATGAACTTTATCGAACAAAACAAACATTTATTGTGGAACTGGGATTCCTGGGAGTGCATTCTGATGAAGATCATCAAATGTAAGTGAATATTTATAACGCTATTTCTGACTCCACAACATGGCGGGTATCTGTATGGCTTGTTTTTGTGGCTTCACTCTGTCCTCAGATTATTGCATGGTTTGCTTTTTCCGTAAAGCTTTTTTGAAATCTGACACAGTGCTTGCATTAAGGAGAAGTATATATTTAATTATATGCATAACACTTGTATCTTTTATCAAAGTTTCTGATGAGTATTTCTGTAAATGAATGTGACTCTCTGCAAATTCCGCTGGATGTTTTCGGGGCAGAACATTACGGAACATAACTCTCCAATGTAAACTGAGATATTTGGATATAAATATTAACTTTATCGAACAAAACATACATGAAGTCCTATGAGTGACATCTGATGAAGATCATCAAAGGTTAGTGATTAATTTTATCTCTTATTTCTGCTTTTTGTGACTCCTCTCTTTGACTGGAAAATGGCCCTATGTTTTTTGTGACTAGGTGCTGACCTAACATAATCATATGGCGAGCTTTCGCTGTATAGCATTTTTGAAATTGGACACGATGGCTAGATTAACAAGAGATTAAGCTTTAATTTGGTGTATTGCACTTGTGAATGTATGAAAGTAAAATATTTCCCAAAAATATTTTTTCATTTCGCACTCTGCCATTTCAGCGGATGTTGTCGAGGGTTCCGCTAGTCTTAAGAAGTTTTAAACACTTCACAACTAAGCACGCTGAAAATGAACAAGAGTTCTGCAGAGTTGCACACACTGTCAAACTTCTCCGCCAACCGATAGCACTTCCGGCTCTCTGTGGAGAGAGAACTTTGCTGGTTGTCCTGGCAACAGATACCAGTGGGCAGATCTATTGTTTTTGTTCAAACTAAACTACAGCACTTACTTTGATGTGTCAAATCTGATCCGTTCTTCTCCGCTCCTCCTCTCACAGTTCCACTCAGCCCTGTTGTTTTCCTGCAGTCCACCAGCAGCACAGACAACCTCTTCATACCCAGCAGTAAGGTGCTACCAGGAGAGGCACAATACAGGGACTCAGGGAGGGAGGAAGGGCTAGCGTTGTCCTGGTAACCATAAAGAGGGGACACAGACACATATCATTATGGATGCTGATGTCACTGTTGACATGAAGTGCTTTACAGAAACCCAGCCCAGACCCAGATAGAGCAAGCTGTACCATCTGGTGTTCTGATCTGGAGAGACGCTTCTCTTCCTCGTCAGCATCAGGATGTTGTTGAAGCTCCCCAGAGGATCCACCATAGTCATGTCCCTCTCCTGTGTGAACGAGAACATCAAACAGGTGGTAAACTTATGATCTACTACTACAATCACATAGGGTCTTACAAGAGGCATTAATATCTCTAAACAGGGCCTAAAATGCAAATGTTAAAGGGTTGTTCCACGAAATGGGTGCCTGTTGCATCCCTTTGATATTTAAGTAGAAATTATGCACCAATATTGAATTTTAAAAGTATGTTATATTAGATGAGGTGCACTTTAATATAGACCACATGGATAATTAAATGTAGGCACCATATATAGTGTATATAATAATGAAGGCACCATATATAGTGTATATAATAATGTAGGCACCGTGTATAGTGTATATAATAATGAAGGCACCGTATATAGTGTATATAATAAGGTAGGCACCGTATATAGTGTATATAATAATATAGGCACCGTATATAGTGTATATAATAATGTAGGCACCGTATATAGTGTATATAATAATGTAGGCACCGTATATAGTGTATATAATAATGTAGGCACCGTATATAGTGTATATAATAATGTAGGCACCGTATATAGTGTATATAATAATGTAGGCACCGTATAGAGTGAATATAATAATTTAGGCACCGTATATAGTGTATATAATAATGCCACTTAAAAACCACACATTAGTTCAACAACGGCATAGTTTGTGCCCCTGTTTTTAAGACAGTACTCACTGGTGTTAATCTGATATTCTGTCTCCTCCTCTTCAATCCCAAAACGTCTTCCTCCTTCACCTTTACTGAGATAGCATCCTCTTCCTCTCTAAAAGGTTCTTTCTCTTCTTTCCCTATAACAGCCTCTTCTTCCTCCTCTTTCATTCTGAAAGGTTCTTCCTCTCCTTTCACGGTAATATCCTCCTCTTCTTCTTCGTCTTTCACGACAATGTTCATCGCCAGAGATTCTTTCTCCGTCCAGCAGACCTCCTCTTCTTTAGCAGGGGAGGAGTAGTTTAGTGAGCTCATGGTCCGGGATGTTAGCTAGCTAGCATTAGCGACTAGCCTAGTGAGCAACAATCTTTAACAAGTTTGCAAATTGAACATGCAAATTAGGTTCAAGTTGACCCGTTAATACGTCAACTGAACTGCGTTTACAACACTGAGATTACATAATGTACATTAACATGATCTAAAGCGTCAATCTTCCAGTTTTATGTTGGCTAGCAAGCTACCGAGGTAGTTGAAAGAGTTGGCGCTTTGTTGTTCCTGAAGAAGGGTCCCGTCCAGTCCATTATACGTCACGCAAGAATCATCACCCGAAAGACGCCCATTATGTCATAACAATTTAACAATAAACAGATATATTTTCTCTTATGTCTTACAAATAATAAGTTCATGTTCACAGACGTAGAAGCTTAATATGAATATGTGGATAATGAATAAATACTTCTGTGCTGCCATCCTGTTAGAAGGTAACAGACTGTTTAATTACAGTGGTAACGATGGATTTTCATTGTGTTCCATGGTGTTTATCGCCCCCTAGTGGAGCTTTCTGGTACTTAGAAAGACTGTACCAAAACAGTAAGTGGAGAATTCGTTCTGTGCGCATCGAAGTTCAGGTCTTTCAGTGCAGTTATTTCTTGTCACGCTTCAGCCTCTGAAAATATTTGTTTGTAAGTTCGTTTCAAGCATGTTGCTAATGATGATAATCTTGTTATTGATAGAATTGCTTACTTATCAATGTCAGTTGGTTGCATTTACTCACACAAATTACCTTGCCATTCATGTATGCCGTCAGCTGTATTCCTGCTCGTGCGTCATGTAAACGAATTGTAAAACATACAATACTGAAGTTTTGTTACTGTTTCTGGTGTAATATGCTTTGTTATTGTACAGAGGTGGTTGCACATTATTAGAGTAATTAAAGGAGTTAGCCAATTACCATATGAGTAACAATTAGCTATATGGTTTGGCATCATGCCAGATACATGGTACATTGGCACGTGCTTTGTATTTATGCAACTTCAACTTGAAATGTATAATGTACAGCTACAGTATGTCGGTGTGAATTGAATACTAAATGTATAATGTAGAGCTACAGTATGTCGGTGTGAATTGAATACTAAATGTATAATGTAGAGCTACAGTATGTCGGTGTGAATTGAATACTAAATGTATAATGTACAACTACAGTATGTCGGTGTGAATTGAATACTAAATGTATAATGTAGAGCTACAGTATGTCGGTGTGAATTGAATACTAAATGTATAATGTAGAGCTACAGTATGTCGGTGTGAATTGAATACTAAATGTATAATGTAGAGCTACAGTATGTCGGTGTGAATTGAATACTAAATGTATAATGTAGAGCTACAGTATGTCGGTGTGAATTGAATACTAAATGTATAATGTAGAGCTACAGTATGTCGGTGTGAATTGAATACTAAATGTATAATGTAGAGCTACAGTATGTCGGTGTGAATTGAATACTAAATATATAATGTAGAGCTACAGTATGTCGGTGTGAATTGAATACTAAATGTATAATGTAGAGCTACAGTATGTCAGTGTGAATTGAATACTAAAGTATATTCTTTTCTGTATTTTGTAGTTTCAAACCTAAACATTTTTAATATTAATTCAAGAAAAGTCACGCCTTGGAAGTTTTATTGACTAAACTTAGTTGTTAGCTATCTATCTGTCTAGTTTTGCATGGGAACGCACCTCAAGGGCAGAATAACTTAGATGAATAGGTAGCGTGTTCATACACAGTTTCTCTGCTCACTTTTCACATTAGTTTTCATCTAGATGTGACGGTACTATTCCCCTTAAAGCAACGCTCTATAAAATTGAATAAACCTGTAAACAACAGAGCAAATGCATCACATGCAAATAGCCCTTGATTATCAGGGGGTCATATAGAACTACTCAGACATTCCAAATATTACTTGATTATCAGAGGGGTCATATAGAACTACCCAGACATTCCAAATATTACTTGATTATCAGAGGGGTGTATTATGACATCATATAGAACTACTCCGACATTCCAAATATTACTTGATTATCAGAGGGGTGTATTATGGCATCATATAGAACTACTCCGACATTCCAAATATTACTTGATTATCAGAGGGGTGTATTATGACATCATATAGAACTACTCAGACATTCCAAATATCACTTGATTATCAGAAGGGTGTATTATGATGTCAGAACTACTTGCCCTGCTGGACACAATAGAGCAAATGCATCACATGCAAATAGCATTTGATTATCTGTAGTGCTTTACACTGAGTATACAAAACATTAAGAACACCTGCTCCTTCCATGACATAGACTGACCAGGTGAATCCAGGCTAAAGCTATGATCCCTTACTGATGTCACTAGTTAAATCCACTTCAATCCATGTAGATGAAGGGGGGGGACAGGTTATATAAGGATTTTTAAGCCTTGAGACAATTGGAGGCATGGATTATGTGTGTGCCATTCAGAGGGTGAATTGGGAAGAAAAATATTGAAGTGTCTTTGAACGGGGTATGGTATTCGGTGCCAGGCTCACCGGTTTGTGTCAAGAACTGCAACTCTACAGTTTCCCATGTGTACCGAGACTGGTCCACCACCCAAACAGCAGCAGTCAATGCAGTTTAAGATTTGAGAGTGTGTGCAAAGCTGTATTTGTATTAGTCAGGGACAGCCCTATTGGGAACAGATACCAGTGGTCAGATCTATTGTATTTGTTCAAACTAAACTACAGCACTTACTTTGATGTGTCAAATCTGATCCTTTCATCTCTTCTCCTCCTCTCACAGTTCCACTCAGCCCCATTGTTTTCCTGCAGTCCACCAGCAGCACAGACAACCTCTTCATACCCAGCAGTAAGGTGCTACCGGGAGAGGCACGACACGGGGACTCGGGAGGGAGGAAGGGCTAGTGTTGTCCTGGTAACCAAAAAGAGGGGACACAGACACATATCATTATGGATGCTGATGTCACTGTTGACATAAAGTGCTTTACAGAAACCCAGCCCGGACCCAAAAGAGCTGTATAGAGCAAGCTGTATCCTAGACCAGACCAAGCTGTACCATCTGGTGTTCTGATCTGGAGAGACTCTTCTCTGCCTCGTCAGCATCAGGATGTTGTTGAGGCTCCCAGAGGATCCAGGATAGTCATGTCCCTCTCCTGTTTGAATGAGGACATCAAACAGATGGTAAACATATGATCTTCTATTGCGATCACAGAGTCTTACAAGAGGCATTAATATGTCTAAAAGGGGCCTAAATGGCCACTTTCATCATGATTTCTAAATATATTGTTTGTGATGCAAATGTGAAAGGGTGACTTTCACTTTTACTTGAGTCATTTTCTATTAAGGTATCTTTACTTATATTCAAGTATGACAATTGGGAACTTTCTCCACCACTGAGGCATGAAAATGTCTAAAAAGGGCCACTTTCATCATGATTTCCTAAAACATTGTTTGTGATGCAAATGTAAAAGGGTAGTTCCATAAAATGGTTGCCTTTGCGTCCCTTTGTTATTTTAAGTAGAAAATATGCACCAATATAGAATTTTAAAAGCCTGTTATAAGTATAAGAATTCAATATATCCATTTAAAAGTCCCAAAAACACATGTACCAATGGCAGATTGCCCCTTAATAAACAGTACAGTGAACAACATATTCAAGTGTAGAACTTCAGTAGAATGCCCCTTTAAAATCACACATTAGTTCAACAACTGCATAGTTTGTGCCCCTGTTTTTAAGACAGTACTCACTGGTGTCAATCGGTACTTCAGTCTCTTCCTCCTCCTTTTTCACTCCCAAAACGTCTTCCTCCTCCTCTTTAATTGAGATAGCCTCCTCTTCCTCTTTCACTCCAACATGTTCTTCCTCTTCTTTCACGACATTCTCTTCTTCTTTCAATGTTATGGCATCTTCCTGCTTTTTGATTCTGAAAGCTTCTACTTCCTCCTCTTCCACTCTGACAACCTCTTTCCCATCTTCCTCTTTCACTCTGATATCATCCACTTCTTCTTTCAAAGCAATAGCCTCCTCTTCCTCCTTTATCATCCTGAAAGCTTCGTCTCCTTTCACCAGAGCTTCTTTCTCCGTTGAGTTTAGTGACCTCATGCTCCGGGAGATTAGCCTAGTGCCGTATCTCGTTAATACATTTGCAATTTTAAGCAAATTGCGTTTAAATGAACTAGTAGATACGTAAACAGAATTATGTTTAAAACACCAAGAGTAATATACACAGGATTGGTTGAAAGCGCTTCAATGTTTCGGTTTTATGTTGGCTAGCAAACCACCGCTTTGGTTGAATCAGAAGCCTTTTGTCGCTGTTGAAGAAGCCTCCTGTTACCGTCCACCAGATTATACGTCACGCAAGAAACATCACCTGAAAGACTCATATCGCCATCTGCTAACATTTAATTGACAACGTTTTTGGGAAAGCTTTTCAATCAACCAGGAGATGGTTGTCATTAGCGTCATTGTTAACAGGTATACAAATGCACACTCAGACAGGGGCATTTCCTCTTCTATATATAACATGCGTTTTTCTGGATTTTTTGTTGTTGTTATTCTGTCTCTCACTGTTTAAATAAACCTACCATTAAAATTATAGACTGATAATTTCTTTGTCAGTAGGCAAATGTACAAAATCAGCAGGGGATCAAATACTTTTTCCCCTCACTGTATATTATATTATAAAATAAGGATCTGCTGGAGTCCAAGTCAAACCAAGATTCTTTATTTCTGAGCTCAGAGAGAATAACAGAGTTACACAGCGCAGTGTAGACAGTCTGAATGCCTGAAGCATTGAGTGATTAGCACATATCTTTATAGTTGCTTGTTCCTGTGAGGGACTTTATTCATACAAGGACACAGGTGCAGCTGGTTTGCAACACAGAATGATAGTCCCAAGAACAGGAGATTATAATAGGACAGTTTCACAAGGTTAGTCACATACTCAGTTATGTGGACACACAAACAATTAACATTTTCCATGACAGAGTCTGAACATTTTCATTTCATTAAATCATCAGTGGGCCAACAATGCAAATGTAAACAATGGAGCAAATGCATCACATCCAAATATCCCTGTAATATCCCAATGGTAATATCCCTGTATTATCCCTGTATTATCCACTGTATTATCCTGTAAATATTCTGTATTATCCCTGTAATATCCCTGTATTATCCCTGTATTATCCCTGTATTATCCCTGTAATATCCCTGTATTATCCCTGTATTACCCCTGTATTATGATCCCTGTATTATCCCTGTAATATCCCTGTATTATCCTGTAATATCCCTGTATTATCCCTGTAATATCCCTGTATTATCCTGTATTATCCCTGTATTATCCCTGTATTATCCTGTATTATCCCTGTAATATCCCTGTATTATCCCTGTATTATCCCTGTATTATCCTGTATTATCCTGTAATATTAATTATCCTGTATTATCCCTGTAATATCCCTGTATTATCCCTGTATTATATCCCTGTAATATCCCTGTATTATCCCTGTAATATCCCTGTAATATCCCTGTATTATCTGTAATATCCCTGTAATATCCTGTATTATCCCTGTATTATCCTGTAATATCCCTGTATTATCCCTGTAATATCCCTGTATTATCCCTGTATTATCCCTGTAATATCCCTGTATTATCCTGTATTATCCCTGTAATATAATATCCCTGTAATATCCCTGTAATATCCCTGTATTATCCCTGTATTATCCCTGTAATATCCCTGTAATATCCTGTATTATCCCTGTATTATCCCTGTATAATATCCCTGTATTATCCCTGTAATATCCCTGTATTATCCCTGTATTATCCCTGTAATATCCCTGTAATTATCCCTGTATTATCCCTGTATTATCCCTGTAATATCCCCTGTATTATCCCTGTAATATCCCTGTATTATCCCTGTAATATCCCCCTGTATTATCCCTGTATTATCCCTGTATTAATATCCCTGTAATATCCCTGTATTATCCCTGTATTATCCCTGTATTATCCCTGTATCCCTGTAATATCCCTGTATTATCCCTGTATTATCCCTGTATTATCCTGTAATATTATCCCTGTATTATCCCTGTATTATCCCTGTATTATCCTGTAATATCCCTGTATTATCCCTGTAATATCCCTGTATTATCCCCTGTATTATCCCTGTATTATCCTGTAATATCCCTGTATTATCCCTGTATTATCCCTGTAATATCCCTGTATTATCCCTGTATTATCCCTGTAATATCCCTGTATTATCCCTGTATAATATCCCTGTAATATCCCTGTATTATCCCCTGTATTATCCCTGTATTATCCCTGTATTATCCCTGTAATATCCCTGTATATCCCTGTAATATCCCTGTATTATCCCTGTATCCCTGTATATCCCTTATCCCTGTAATATCCCTGTAATATCCCTGTATTATCCCTGTAATATCCCTGTATTATCCCTGTATTATCCCTGTAATATCCCTGTATCCCTGTTATCCCTGTAATATCCCTGTATATCCCTGTAATATCCCTGTAATATCCCTGTAATATCCCTGTATTATCCTGTAATATCCCTGTAATATCCCTGTATTATCCCTGTAATATCCCTGTATTATCCCTGTATCCCTGTAATATCCCTGTATCCCTGTTATCCCTGTATTATCCCTGTAATATATCCCTGTAATATCCCTGTAATATCCCTGTATTATCCCTGTATTATCCCTGTAATAGGATTCTTTGTATAAGTACATTTTACATACATTTTCATCTGGTATAAACAAGAACACATTGTCAGTCAACAATATAAGACAACGGGAGCACTGTGTATGTTCTCTGATGAATTTTAAGTCAATGTGATGTGAAATATCAATTTACACACTATAAGTAATTATTCTGTGCTGTGTGGATTCTCACATGATGATTAAGTAACTGTGATGAGAAATATGTCTTCCCACAGTCTGACCATTTGTAAGGTTTCTCCCCTGTGCGCAGTCTCATGTGTTTTTTCAGGCTTCATAATTTGGTAAAATTCTTTGCACAGCGGGAGCAGGCTTCTTCCCTGTGTGTATTCGCTCATGGGCTTTCAGGTGTCCTAACTGGCTAAAACTCTTCGCACACTGGGAACAGTGGTAAGGCTTCTCTCCTGTGTGGGTTCTCACATGAACTTTAAGTGACTGTGATGAGTAATATGTCTTCTCACAGTTAGAGCATTGGTAAGGCTTCTCCCCTGTGTGCAGTCTCATGTGTTCTTTCAGATGTCCTAAATAGACAAAACTCTTTGCACAGTGGGAGCAGTAGTAAGGTTTCTCCCCTGTGTGTATTCGCTGGTGAGTTTTCAGGCTTCCTGACTGGCTAAAACTCTTTCCACACTGGGAGCAGTGGTAAAACTTCTCCCCTGTGTGTATTCGCTCATGAACTTTCAGGTTTCCTAACTGGCTAAAACTACTTCCACATTGGGAACAGTGGTAAGGCTTCTCCCTGTGTGTATTCGCTCATGAGCTTTCAGGTATCCTAACTGGCTAAAACTCTTTGCACACTGGGAGCAGTGGTAAGGCTTCTCTCCTGTGTGGGTTCTCACATGAACTTTAAGTGACCATGATGAGTAATATGTCTTCCCACAGTCTGAGCATTTGTAAGGCTTCTCCCCTGTGTGTATTCGCTCATGAGCTTTCAGGCTTCTTAACTGGTTAAAACTAT
The DNA here is from genome assembly GCF_036934945.1 of Oncorhynchus masou masou. Lineage (NCBI taxonomy): Eukaryota > Metazoa > Chordata > Actinopteri > Salmoniformes > Salmonidae > Oncorhynchus > Oncorhynchus masou. The sequence goes on from NW_027004007.1 coordinate 24,332, forward strand.
GTCCACACTGGGCGCAATGGTGTGGCTTCTCTCCAGTGTGTGTCCTCCCATGTCTTTTCAGGCTTCCTGGCTTGGTAAGACGCTTTCCAATCTGGGAGCAGAGGTGCCGTCTTGCTGGTTTGGACGTCTCTGGTTCCTCCAAATTTGGTTTTCCTCCTGCCAAAGACAATGTTTTTTTTTAAAGAGAGACCAAAATTAAATCTCCCCATGATAAAAGTGCTTGCTATGAGGTTTAATCCAAATAAGAGCCCTCAACCTGAGGCCAGTTTTCAAACATGTAATAATTTAAAATAAATTATGTTGTAGAGCTTCCTGGTAATTACTGATATGTTTACTTACTTTTTAATTAATTATGTTTTAGAAGTCAGAATACAAACAACTAGAAAGTTCTAGGACCCTCAGACATTGATGGATTCCTATCAGGTGGTTCTAAATATATATATCATAGTTGTAATAATTTGACTTTTTCCATATGCACCAACACTTATTTCTCTCAAATTTTGTGCACAAATTTGTTAACATCCTTTTGCCAAGATAATCCATCCACCTGACAGGTGTGGCATATCATGAAGCTGATTAAACAGCATGGTCATCACACAGGTCCACTGTGTTGTGCTGGGGACAATAAAAGGCCACTCTAAAAATTTGCAGTTTTGTCACACAACGCCACAAATGTCTCAAGTTTTGAGGGAGTGTGCAATTGGCATGCAGGCATATCCACTGGAGCTGTTACCAGAGAATTGAATCTTAATTTCTCTACCATAAGCCACCTCAAATGTTGTTTTAGAGAATTTGGCAGTACATCCAACCAGCCTCACAACCGCAGACTACGTATAACCATGCCAGTCCAGGACCTCCACATAGTCTTAGACCAGCCACCCGGACAGCTTCATTGGCTGGGCCTGGCTCCCCAGTGGGTGGGACTAGCTCCCCAGTGGGTGGATGGCTGCGCCCCTGCCTAGTAATGTGAAGTCCATAGATTAGGGCCTAATTTATTTACATTGACTGATTTCCTTAAATGAACTGTAAATAATTGAAATTGTTGCAGGATGTTCTCAATGGTGCAGCTGTAGAACTCTTTGAGGATATGAGGACCCATGCCAAATCTTTTCAGTCTCTTGAGGGGGAATAGGTTTTGTTGTGCCCTCTTCACAACTGTCTTGGTGTTTTTGGACCATGTTAGTTAGTTGGTGATGTGGACAACAAGGAATTTAAAGCTCTCAACCTGCTGCACTACAGCCCGGTCGATGAGAATGGGGGCGTGGCTCGGTCATCCCTTGCCTGTAGTCCACAATTACCTCCTTTGTTTTGATCACGTTGAGGGAGAGGTTGTTGGCCTGGCACCACATGGCCAGGTCTCCGATCTCCTCCCTATAGGCTGTCTTGTCGTTGATCAGGGCTATCACTGTTGTGTCATCGGCAAACTTAATGATGGTGTTGGAGTCATGCCTGGCCGTGCAGTCATGAGTGAAAAGTGAGTACAGGAGGGGACTGAGTACGCACCCCTGAGGGGCTTCTGTGTTGAGGATCAGCGAAGTGGTGTTGTTTCCTACCTTCACCACCTGGGGGCGGGAAGTCCAGGACCCAGTTTCACAGGGCGGGGTTCAAACCCAGGGCCTTGAGCCTAATGATGAGCTTGGAGGGTACTATGGTGTTGAATGCTAAGCTGTAGTCAACTTCTATGGTATTGAATGCTGAGCTGTAGTCAATGAACAGCATTCGTACATAGGTATTCCTCTGGTCTAGATGGAATAGGGCAGTGTGATGGCGATTGCATCGTCTATGGACTCGGCAAGAAAATTGAAGTGGGTCTAGGGTGTCAGGTAGGGTGTCAGGTTGAGGTGATACGATCCTTGACTAGTCTCTCAAAGCACTTCATGATGACAGAAGTGATTGCTACAGTCATTTAGTTCAGTTACCTTTGCTTTCCTGGGTATGGGAACAGTGGTGGACATCTTGAAGCATGTGGGGACAGCAGACTGGGATAGATTGAATATATCCGTAACAGGTGTGCCTTGTTAAAAAAGTTAATTAGTGGAATTTCTTATCTTCTTTATGCGTTTGAGCCAATCAGTTGTGTTGTGACAAGGTAGGGGGGAGACAGCCCTATTTGGTAAAAGACCAAGTCCATATTATGGCAAGAACAGCTCAAATAAACAAAGAGAAACGACAGTCCATCATTACTTTAAGACATGAAGGTAAGTCAACATCAAAAATGTCAAGAACTTTCAAAGTTTCTTCAAGTGCAGTCACACAAAACTTGAAGCGCTATGATGAAAACTGTCTCTGACGAGGACCGCAACAGGAAGGGAAGACCCAGAGTTACACCTCTGCTGCAGAGGATAAGTTCATTAGAGTTAACTGAACCTCAGATTGCAGCCCAAATAAATTCTTCAGAGTTCAAGTAACAGACACATCTCAACATCAACTGTTCAGAGGAGACATCGTGAATCAGGCCTTCATGGTGCTGCAAAAAAGAAACACCACTAAAGGACACCAATAAGAGGAAGAGACTTGCAAGAAACATGAGCAAGGGACATTAGACCGGCGTAAATTTGTCCTTTGGTCGGATGAGTCCAAATTTGAGATGTTTGGTTCCAACCGCCATGTCTTTTTCCACAGTGAAGCATGGAGGTGGTGGTGTGATGGTGCTTGCTGGTGACAATGTCTGCAATTCATTTAGAATTCAAGGCACACTTAACCAGCATGGCTACCACAGCATTCTGCAGCGATATGCCATCCCATCTGCTTTGCGCTTAGTGGGACTGTCATCTGTTTTTCAATGGAGGACAATGACCAAACACACCTTCAGGCTATATAAGGGCTATTTGACCAAGAAGGAGAGTGATGGAGCGCTGCATCAGATGACCTGGCCTCCACAATCACCCAATTTAGATGGTTTGGGATGAGTTGGACCGCAGAGTGAAGGAAAAGCAGCCAACATGTGCCCAGCATATGTGGGAACTCCTTCAAGACTGTTGGAAAAGCATTCCAGGTTAAGCTGGTTGAGAGAATACCAAGAGTGTGCAAAGTTGTATTTGTATTAGTCTGGGACAGCCGTATTGGTAACAGATACCAATGGGCAGATCTATTTTATTTGTTCAAACTAAACTACAGCACTTACTTTGATGTGTCAAATCTGATCCTTTCTTCTCTTCTCCTCCTCTCACAGTTCCACTCAGCCCTGTTATTTTCCTGCAGTCCACCAGCAGCACAGACAACCTCTTCATACCCAGCAGTAAGGTGCTACCGGGAGAGGCACGACACGGGGACTCCGGGAGGGAGGAAGGGCTAGCGTTGTCCTGGTAACCATAAAGAGGAGACACAGACACATATCATTATGGATGCTGATGCCACTGTTGACATAAAGTGCTTTACAGAAACCCAGCCCAGACCCAGATAGAGCAAGCTGTATGCTAGACCAGACTGTACCATCTGGTGTTCTGATCTGAGAGACTCTTCTCTGTCTTGTCAGCATCAGGATGTTGTTGAGGCTCCCCAGAGGATCCACCATAGTCATGTGTCTCTCCTGTGTGAATGAGAACATCAAACAGATGGTAAACGTATGACCGTCTATTCCAATCACAGAGTCTTACAAGAGGCATGAATATGTCTAAAAAGGGCCTAAAATGGCCACTTTCATCATGATTTAATAAAATATTGTTTGTGATGCTCAGGGTCGTTCCACGAAATGGGTGCCTTTCCATCCCTTTGATATTTTAAGTAGAGATTATGTTTCAATAGTGAATTTTAAAAGCTTGTTATACTAGATGGGGGGACTTTAATATAGTCCACATGGAGAATTAAATACATCTAATTTAAAAGACCCTGAAATATATGAACCAATGGCAGATTGACCCTTTAACAATTTATACAGTACTGAACAACATATTCAAGTGTAGAACTTCAGTAGAATGCCACTTTAAAACACCACATTAGTTCAACAACGGCATAGTTTGTGTCCCTGTTTAAGACAGTACTCACTGGTGTTAATCTGATATTCTGTCTCTTCCTCTTTCACTCCCAAAACGTCTTCCTTCTTCACCTTTGTTGAGAAAGCATCCTCTTCCTCTCTAAGCGGTTCTTTCTCTTCTTTTCCTATAACATCATCCTCTTCGTCCTTCACTATAACAGCCTCCTCTTCCTCCTTTTTAATTCTGAAAGGTTCTTTCTCTCCTTTCACTGTAATATCCTCCTCTTCTTCTTTCACGACAATGTTCAGCGCCAAAGCTTTTTTCTCCGTACGGCAGACATCCTCTATTTTAGCAGAGGAGTAGTTTAGTGAGCTCATGGTCAGTGATGTTAGTTAGCTAGCTAGCATTAGCGAATAACCTAGTGCTAGGCTCAGTATCAATATTTAACAAGTTTGCAAATTGAACCAGTAGCCATCTTCTTTAGCAGGGAATAGTAGTTTAGTGAACTCATGGTCAGGGATGTTAGCTAGTTTGCTAGCTAGGTAGCATTAGCGGCTTGGCTCAGTATCAATCTTTAACAAGTTTGCAAATTGAACAAGCAAATTAGGTTCAAGTTAACCAGTTAATACGTCAACAGAAATGTTTTTAAACACTGAGATCAGCTAATGAACATTAACATATTTAAATCCTGAATGTTTCAGTTTTATGTTGGCTAGCAAGCTACCGAGGTGGTTGAAATAGTTGTTGTTCCTGAAGAAGCGTCCCGTCCAGTCCATTATACGTCACGCAAGAAGCAACACCTGAAAGACGCACATCGCCATCTGCTGGCTGGAGTGGGTAACGCAGTTTGGAAACAATAGTTACAACACTTTTGTATTGGAAAGAACGTCATAATAATTGAACAATAAGCTGATATTTTTCATCTTTCGTCTTACAGATAATAAGTTTCCTGACAACACAACAGTGGTTGGCCTGATCACCGACAACGATGAGATGGCCTACAGGGAGGAGGTCAGAGAACTGGCAGTGTGGTGCCAGGACAACAACCTCTCCCTCAATGTGAGCAAGACAAAGGAGCTGATCGTGGACTACAGGAAAAGGCGGGTTCGAACAGGCCCCCATTAAATTGAGGGGCTGTAGTGGAGCAGGTCGAGAGTTTCAAGTTCCTTGGTGTCCACATCACTGTCATGACGTTGGCCTGATGGGCATAAATACCTCTTCCGCCCTTTTCTCTTCTCTAACCTACTGAGGTTACATTTAAAAAAAATAACCTTGGTTAACATAGAGATTCTGGGAACATCAGAAGGTGGGGGGGTGGGGATCAATTGAACATATGAACTTAATGAATATGATATTCTGGTAATCATTTGACCAATGACCAATGGAACACATGGAGTGGTACTTCATAAATATGATGTCAGTTCGGTTGTCATCTGAGACGTTCTCATCAATGATAAGATGACATCAACTCTACACTGGAAAGTCTCACACGTCAGAGTTATCAGATTCACATGTTCAATAAGAGCGTTGAATTGTTTGTTCAATTTAAATGTTTGAATATTAAATTATTTGTGATGGGATGAAATGTGATTTTAGCTTCTAAAAATGTGAGATTTGGATTTTCATAAGATAGGGCTGCTCAATCAGTGGCCCTCCCCTGCGAAGGGACAAAGGCTGTAAAACTTTTCAAACACACCCTCCTCTTCCTTCCTATATAAGCTCTTGACTACAACATAACTATCTGTTCCCATGACGTAGGATGACGATCCTATGTCAGAATGGTTCAGATAAAACAACAAGAACGAAGCCAACATCAGCATGAGCTTTGGTTGCGAATGGTATGAACTTTGAACTCTTATTCACGACAGAAGCGATACCTCCCAGCCGTTTGAGTGAGCGACCGCAGCTGCAAACGGTAGGTTAGGAAGGAACAGACAGAGTATCCCATCTACCACACAACGACGTTACTACAATTTATCCAAGTGACCACCAGAGACATTCTTCAAAGGACAGAGGTCTCGGTTTGGCAACACGGTCTTGCATCTACCACCAACCTACTGAAGCGCAGCTCAGAGTAAATATTTATTGCATTTTCCTTTTCCAAATGGGCAGTAATTTAGAATGCATAAGATACTGTATTTACGATAGCACAGCTTCGCCTCTGTTCCAGTGTCCTGCTCTTTCACTCAAACCCCGCCCATTTTCCTTTGTGTAACAAGCTGTCATATCTGTTCCGCCCGCTAGGGACATTTCCCATGACGTAAAGAATTATCCAGGTATAATTAATTCTTTGTATATGTTATTCTGTGTGATTTAGTTAGGTATTTAGTAAATAATGAATTAAACCCAATTTTGTATTGCTGATTCAACTTGTTAGCCAGGATTCTTGCAGATAACCAAGAATTTACAACTTTCAGAATATGAGACTGAAGTAAGATGACGATTCATGTTGACTGCTATTGATGTAAAATATTGCTAAATCAGAGAAATTATTTTATAGAATAGCATGTCATAGCAATTAATCCGGCATAGCCAAAGACACGACATCACCAACAAACTATCATCGTCCAAACATACCAAGACAGTCTCAGGAGACTGAAAAGATGTGGTACGGGTCCCCAGATCCTCAAACGGATCTACAGCTGCATCCTGACCAGCTGCATCATCGCCGTGCACGTGACTCTGTACACTGATAGTGTTAGCCAGCTAGCTAGCTAGGGCGGGCAAGTTAACTGGCCCTGTTGTCGAACATACATTTCAACTCAGTTTTTCACAATTCCTGACATTTTTAATCCTAGTAAAAATTCCCTGTCTTCAGTCAGTTAGGATCACCACTTTATTTTAAGAATGTGAAATGTCAGAATAATAGTAGAGAGAATGATTTCTTTCAGATTTTATTTCTTTCATCACATTCACACTGGGTCAGAAGTTGACATACACTCAATTAGTATTTGGTAGCATTGCCTTTAAATTGTTTAACTTGGGTCAAACATTTTTGGGTAGCCTTCCACAAGCTTCTCACAATAAGTTGGGTGAATTTTGGCCCATTCCTCCTGACAGAGCTGGTGTAACTGAGTCAGGTTTGTAGGCCTCCTTGCTCGCACATGCTTTTTCAGTTCTGCCCACACATTTTCTATAGGATTGAGGTCAGGGCTTTGTGATAGCCACTCCAATACCTTGACTTTGTTGTCCTTAAGCAATTTTGCCACAATTTTGGAAGAATGCTTGGGGTCATTGTCCGTTGGAAGACCCATTTGCAACCAAGCTTTAACTTCCTGACTGATGTCTTGAGATGTTGCTTCAATATATCCACATAATTTTAATTCCCCAAGATGCCATCTATTTTATGAAGTGCACCAGTCCCTCCTGCAGCAAAGCACCCCCACCACATGATGCTGCCACCCCGTGTTTCACGGTTGGGATGGTGTTCTTCGGCTTGCAAGCCTCCCCCCCCTTTTTTCCTCCAAACATAACAATGGTCATTATGACCAAACAGTTCTATTTTTGTTACATCAGACCAGAGGACATTTCTCCAAAAAGTATGATTTTTGTCCCCATGTGCAGTTGCAAACGTAGTCTGTATTTTTTATTGCAGTTTTGTAGCAGTGGCTTCTTCCTTGCTGAGTGGGCTTCCAGGTTACGTCGATATAGGACTTGTTTTTACTGTGGATATAGATACTTTTTGTACCTGTTTCCTCCAGCATCTTCACAAGGTCTTTTGCTGTAGTTCTGGGATTGATTTGCACTTTGGCACCAAAGTACGTTCATCTCTAGGAGACAGAACGCGTCTCCTTCCTGAGCAGTGTGACTGCTGCGTGGTCCCATGGTGTTTATACTTGCGTACTATTGTTTGTGCAGATGAACGTGGTAGGTGCCTTCAGGCATTTGGAAATTGCTCCCAAGGATGAACCAGATTTGTGGAGGTCTACAATTATCTTTCTGAGGTCTTGGCTGATTTCTTTGGATTTTCCTATGATGTCAGCAAATAGGCACTGAGTTTGAAGGTAGGCCTTGAAATACATCCACAAGCGAGTCACAATGGGCGGCCTAAACGGCATGCAGACATTTACCCCTATCTAGTGTACATGCTGGACAAGTTTCATAGTATGGAATCACTTCTGAGTGTCTGGATAAACTTCCACTGGATCAAAGCTTCAGCCAGGTAGGAAACATGGTAGTGACAACACATGGAGTTGGGTTGGATATAGTCATGGTAGGACACATGATAGTGACAACACATGGAGTTGGGTTGGATATAGTCCGGGTAGGAAACATGGTAGTGACAACACATGGAGTAGGGTTGGATATAGTCATGGTAGGACACATGATAGTGACAACACATGGAGTTGGGTTGGATATAGTCATGGTAGGATACATGATAGTGGCAACACATGGAGTTGGGTTGGATATAGATTTGGATATAGTCATGGTAGGATACATGATAGTGACAACACATGGAGTAGGGTTGATATAGTCATGGTAGGATACATGATAGTGACAACACATGGAGCTGGGTTGGATATAGTCATGGTAGGATACATGATAGTGGAAACACATGACGATGGGTAGGATATAGTCATGGCAGGACACATGGTAGTGACAACACATGGAGTTGGGTTGGATATAGTCATGGTAGGATACATGATAGTGGCAACACATGGAGTTTGGTTGGATATCGTCATGGTAGGATACATGATAGTGGCAACACATGGAGTTTGGTTGGATATAGTCATGGTAGGATACATGATAGTGGCAACACATGGAGTTTAGTTGGATATCGTCATGGTAGGATACATGATAGTGGCAACACATGGAGTTTGGTTGGATATCGTCATGGTAGGATACATGATAGTGGCAACACATGGAGTTGGGTTGGATATAGTCATGGTAGGATACATGATAGTGACAACACATGGAGTTGGGTTGGATATAGTCATGGCAGGATACATGATAGTGGCAACACATGGAGTTTGGTTGGATATCGTCATGGTAGGATACATGACAGTGGCAACACATGGAGTTGGGTTGGATATAGTCATGGTGAGATACATGATTGTAGCAGCACATGGATATAGTCATGGTGAGATACATGATTGTAGCAGCACATGGATATAGTCATGGTGAGATACATGATTGTAGCAGCACATGGATATAGTCATGGTGAGATACATGATTGTAGCAGCACATGGATATAGTCATGGTAAGATACATGATTGTAGCAGCACATGGATATAGTCATGGTAGGCTATAGTATTCTATTTTAAACTCAATTGTGTTGGTCATTGTTACTAAGTGCAGCATTTTTTCCAGTTCAAAATATATTGTCATCAGATTGTGTTGCTTTTTCATCTTTGTTGTTGTTGTTGGGGATGCCCCTTGTGTTGTTGTTGTTGTTGGGGGATGCCCTTTGTTGTTGTTGTTGGGGGATGCCCATTGTTGTTGTTGGAGGATGCCCGTTGTTGTTGTTGTTGGGGGATGCCCTTTGTTGTTGTTGTTGTTGGGGGATGCCCTTTGTTTTGTTGTTGGGGGATGCCCTTTGTGTTTTGTTGTTGTTGTTGGGGGATGCCCTTTGTTTTGTTGTTGTTGTTGGGGGATGCCCTTTGTTTTGTTGTTGTTGTTGGGGATGCCCTTTGTTTTGTTGTTGTTGTTGGGGGATGCCCTTTGTTTTGTTGTTGTTGTTGGGGGATGCCCTTTGTTTTGTTGTTGTTGTTGGGGGATGCCTTTTGTCTGGATGTTGTTGTTGGGGGATGCCCTTTGTTTTGTTGTTGTTGTTGGGGATGCCCTTTGTTTTGTTGTTGTTGTTGGGGGATGCCCTTCGTTTTGTTTGAGCCCCAACCCGAGTATTCAGCTTATCCACCTCTGGTCTCTTGGCCATCCCTTATGGGAGGGCAGCTCCCACTGAGCCCAGTCAATAGTAGAGTCCCTGTCTATCTATCCCCTGAAGCTAGGATAGCAGAGACCCTGCCCATCTTCCCCCTGAAGCTAGGATAGCAGAGTCCCTGTCCATCTTCCCCTGGAGCTAGGATAGCAGAGACCCTGCCCATCTTCCCCCTGGAGCTGGGATAGCAGAGACACTACCCATCTTCCCCTGGAGCTGGGATAGCAGAGACCCTGCCCATCTTCCCCCTGGAGCTGGGATAGCAGAGACCCTGCCCATCTTCCCCTGGAGCTGGGATAGCAGAGACCCTGCCCATCTTCCCCCTGGAGCTGGGATAGCAGAGACCCTGCCCATCTTCCCCCTGGAGCTGGGATAGCAGAGACCCTGCCCATCTTCCCCCTGGAGCTGGGATAGCAGAGACCCTGCCCATCTTCCCCCTGGAGCTGGGATAGCAGAGACTCTGCCCATCTTCCCCCTGGAGCTAGGATAGCAGAGACTCTGCCCATCTTCCCCCTGGAGCTAGGATAGCAGAGACCCTGCCCATCTTCCCCCTGGAGCTGGGATAGCAGAGACTCTGCCCATCTTCCCCTGGAGCTAGGATAGCAGAGACTCTGCCCATCTTCCCCTGGAGCTAGGATAGCAGAGACCCTGCCCATCTTCCCAAAAACACCTGAAACCCACCTTCCTCTTCAAAGTATCTTAAATCCTCCCTTTTGGAACACCTTTTTTTTTATTTACCTCAATCTAACGTCATTAAACCTGTTCTCTGATCAGCCCAACTGGTACAGCAGAGACTGATCTGACTTCATTAAACCTGTTCTCTGATCAGCCCAACTGGTACAGCAGAGACTGATCCAACTTCATTAAACCTGTTCTCTGATCAGCTCAACTAGTGGAGCAGAGACTGATCCGACTTCATTAAACCTGTTCTCTGATCAGCCCAACTAGTACAGCAGAGACTGATCCAACTTCATTAAACCTGTTCTCTGATCAGCTCAACTAGTGGAGCAGAGACTGATCTAACTTCATTAAACCTGTTCTCTGATCAGCCCAACTAGTACAGCAGAGACTGATGCAACTTCATTAAACCTGTTCTCTGATCAGCCCAACTAGTACAGCAGAGGCCGTGTGTAAAGTACAGAATCCTGCACACGCCGAATATATATTGACAAGTCACCTTGTCCGAGAGAGATTTATATTGTTATCAAAACGTCACGACAAGATAAACCGACACGAAACATTGCCCTTATTTTAAGTGCTTCTAAAATCCCATATGGGGAAAAAACGAATGGTGGAAAAATGATTGGAACCATTTCCCTGTTTGACCGCTAGGTTTTATGGGTATTATGACACCTCCACTGTGCAATGCTGTTTTGCTCGCCTGTTTCAGCAGAAAGGAAGAGGAAAAAACGAGAGGGCTCACTTGCCAAAACCTGTCCTGAATAAGCCCAATGTGTTTCTATGGGCATAATATGCATTACTAAGCTTGTCATCTGCATACAAGCTTTAGGGACAACGACACACATTGTTATGGTGGAGACATGAGCATCTCGTCATTATATACAGATCTCTGGCTTCAGCCTCTTGTGAATTAGAAAGGAAAGGTGGCGGTGCACAGTTTGGATGCTTTGTCCTGATCTGTTTCACCTGTCTCCACCCACCTCCAGGTGTCACCTGTCTCCACCCACCTCCAGGTGTCACCTGTCTCCACCCACCTCCAGGTGTCACCTGTCTCCACCCACCTCCAGGTGTCACCTGTCTCCACCCACCTCCAGGTGTCACCTGTCTCCACCCACCTCCAGGTGTCACCTGTCTCCACCCACCTCCAGGTGTCACCTGTCTCCACCCACCTCCAGGTGTCACCTGTTTTCCCCATTTAGTCCCTGGGTATTTATACCTGTGTTCTCTGTCTGTCAGTTCGTCTTCTCTTATCAAGTCAACCAGCGTGGTTTTGCTGTGTGCCTGCTTTCCCCCCCCCCCCTCATCTCTGTTTTGCTAGTCCTTCCAGTTTTGACCCTTGCCTGCCTTGACTCTGAACCCGCCTGCCTGCCCTGACCTCGAGCACGCCTGCCACTCTGTCCCTCCTGGACTCTGAACCCGCCTGCCTGACCAGTCTGCCTGTCCCTCCCCTGACCTCGAGCACGACCTGCCACTCTGTCCCTCCAGGACTCTGAACTGAACCCTGCCTGACCAGTCTGCCTGCCTGACCTGCACGCCTGACCAGTCTGCCTGCCCTGACCTCGAGCACGCCTGCCACTTTCCCTCAGGACCTCCTGGACTCTGACCTCTGTTTATGATGCCCTTTGTCTGTCCATGATCCTTTGTCTGTCCATGCCTGCCCCTTGGATTATAATACATATCAGAGACTGTAATTTTGCCAAAACTACATAATTACTCCTGTCTAAATAAAATTATTCAAAACACTTAAATAGCTGTGGAATGTTTCAAACCACAAGTGTATAGGCCTATGCTATTGGGGAAGCTAGCAGTTTGCACGTGTGGAAACAGGCCTAGCTGTTTACTGGGGCCCCATCCTGTTCAGCCTCTACAGTAATGATCTGCCTTCTGTCTGTACTGGGTCTGAAGTACAAATGTCTGCAAATGATACAGTGATGTATGAAACATTAACGATCTGCCTTCTGTCTGTACTGGGTCTGAAGTACACATGCCGATTATACAGTGATATGTGCATGCAAAGAGAAACAACAAGCTGCACAAGAACTCACAGCAGAAATTGTCCCATGTTACAAAGTGGCTCAGTGACTCAGTGACTCATGTTTGCGTCTCCTATAATGTTCTATACATACGACATTGTTTGATTACAGAGACAGCAAAACTGTACTTCAATGCTATGATAATGCTATGGCCCTCCCTTAACATACTGCATGACTAGTTGGGCCCAAGCTTGCTGTACAACATTGCAACTCATTCAGTCTGTCCATAAACAAACTATCTTGTGAAATACATGGACCCATGTCGTGTATTCAAGTTCGTAAATGGCAATAAAATAAACTTTTCGTTCAACTGCGTTACCCACTCCAGTCAATAGAGGGCGACTTGCAGGCGAAGCTGCTGGTGTGACGTATAATCTAGTGGACGGGACGCTTCTTCAACAACACAGCTCGTCAAGCCTCTTCGGTAGCTTGCTAGCCAACATAGCCGAAACATTAAAGCTCTTTATACACTTTCTGTGTATATTAGCCTCTGTGTTTTAAGCAAACTTATGTTGTATTGCAAATTGCCGCATTTAATTTCATTTTACGTTGTTAGTAGTCAGCTAGCTGGCTTGCTAAATTAGCTAAGCACTAATGCTAACTAGCTAGCTAACATCCAGACCATGAACTCACTAAGCTACTCCCTCCCTGCTAAAGAAGAGGTCTGCTGGACGGAGAAAGAAACTCTCATGAAAGAGGTCACAGTGAAAGAGGAAGAGAAAGAAGTTACGGTGAAAAAAGAGGATTTTATTGCGAAAGAAGAAAAGGAAGAGGAAGTGTTTGGATTGAAGGAGGAAGGCGAGATTACTGTCACATTGGAGGAGGAGACTGGAGATCTGATTAACTCCAGTGAGTATTGTCTTAAAAACAGAGGCACAACCTCTGCTGTTGTTGAATCATTGTGCGGTTTTTAAGGTGCATTCTACTGAAGTTCTACACTTGGAAATGTTGTTCAGTACTGTATGTTAGTAATGGATCGAATGCTTCCCATATCTCTTCATGCAATGCTTCGTTCAGTTTAAATACTCGACATCCCATAGACTCAGTAAATCCTAAATATAATGTAACTTTTTTTGCTGGTTTAAAATATCTCGAAATTAATTTGCCATTTGGGTCACATCCAATTGATAAAACTGAAGGTTTTACGAATGTTAAGTACAGCAGCTTTGTTTCCAAATTGTAGGTCAGATTTCTGAAGGTAATTATGACTCAAAGTCCTATTGATCGTTCCTCTCGCGCACGTTCTATCCTTCTGCTCCATCCACGACTACAGCAACACATCAACAATACATAGGCCTATATCTAACTACATCCCTCTCATTGCAAACGAGACTCATTATAAATGAGAGTTGAGTGACGCAAAAAAAAAAAAGCTGAGAAATCTTTTCTTCTTCCGTCAGTTGGCATCCAACGTCATGGTGCGTTACCGCCACCTACTGTACTGGAGTGTTGGCCAAAGACAGGGAGAAACTAAATCTACCTGCCAGTTCTTAGGTCCCTGTGCCTAAGAGCACAAAGGTAACCTGCCTAAATGACTACAGACCCGTAGCACTCACGTCTGTAGCCATGAAGTGCTTTGAAAGGCTGGTAATGGCTCACATTAACACCATTATCCAAGAAACCCAAGACCCACTCCAATTTGCATACCCGCCCAAACAGATCCACAGATGATGCAATCTCTATTGCACTCCACACTGCCCTTTCCCACCTGGACAACAGGAACACCTATGTGAGAATGCTACTAATTGACTACAGCTCAGAGTTCAACACCATTAGTACCCTCAAAGCTCATCACTAAGCTAAGTATCCTGGGACTAAACACCCCCTCTGCAACTGGATCCTGGACTTCCTGACAGGCCGCCCCCAGATGGTGAGGGTAGGTAGCAACACATCTGCCACGCTGATCCTCAGCAGTGGAGCTCCCCAGGGTGCGTGCTCAGTCCCCTCCTGTACTCCCTGTTCACCCACGACTGCATGGCCAGGCACGACTCCAACACCATCATTAAGTTTGCCGATGACCCAACAGCCTGATCACCGATAATAACGAGACAGCCTATAGGGAGGAGGTCAGAGACCTGGCTGGGTAGTGCCAGGACAACAACCTCTCCCTCAACGTGATCAAAAAAAGGAGATGATTGTGGACTACAGGAAAAGGAGGACCGAGAGCGCCCCCATGCTCATCGACAGGGCTGTAGTGGAGCAGGTTGAGAGCTTCAAATTTCTTGGTGTCCACATCACTAACAAACTAGAACGGTCCAAACACACCAAGACAGTCGTGAAGAGGGCACGACAAAGCCTATTCCCCTCAGGAAACTAAAAGATTTGGCATGGGTCCTGAGATCCTCAAAAGGTTCTACAGCTGTAACATCGAGAGCATCCTGACTGGTTGCATCACTGCCTGGTACGGCAATTGCTCGGCCTCCGACCGCAAGGCACTTCAGAGGGTAGTGCGTACAGCCCAGTACATCACTGAGGCAAAGCTGTCTGCCATCCAGGACCTCTACACCAGGCGGTGTCAGAGGAAGGCCCTAAAGCCACCCCAGTCAGAATGTTTCTCTACTACCGCATGGCAAGCGGTACCGGAGTGCCAATTCTAGGACAAAAAGGCTTCTCAACAGTTTTTACCCCCAAGCCATAAGACTCCTGAACAGGTAACCAAATGGTTACCCGGACTATTTGCATTGTGTGTTACCCCCAACCCCTCTGTTACACTGCTGCTACTCTCTGTTTATCTTATATGCATAGTCACTTTAACTATACATTCATGTACATACTACCTCAATTGGCCCGACCAACCAGTGCTCCCGCACATTGGCTAACTGGGCTATCTGCATGGTGTCCCACCACCCTCCAACCCCTCTTTTTACGCTTCTGCTACTCTCTGTTCATCATATATGCACAGTCACTTTAACGATACCTACATGTACATACTAACTCAATCAGCCTGACTAACAGGTGTCTGTATACAGCCTTGCTACTCTTATTTTCAAATATCTTTCTACTGTTGTTTTATTTCTTTATTTACCAACACACACACACCTTTTTTTGGCACCATTGGTTAGAGCCTGTAACTAACCATGTCACTGTAATGTTTACACCTGTTGTATTCGGCGCACGTGACAAATAAACTTTGATTTGATGAAATAAATAAAAGCTGAAATAAATCATTATCTCACTATTATTCTGACATTTCACATTCTTAAAATATAGTGGTGATCCTAACTGACCTAAGACAGGACTTTTTATTAGGATTAAATGTCAGGAATCGTGAGAAACTGATTTTAAATGTGTTTGGCTAAGGTGTATGTAAACTTAAGACTTCAACTGTATGTTCAACAACAGGACCAGTTAACTTGCCCACTCTAGCTAGCTAGCTGGCTAACACTATCAGTTTACAGAGTCACGTTAAACAATAAATAAATACAAATTCGCAATCTACTTTCGGATGAATCATTTATGTTGTTTTTTATGCTTGTGGTCTTATGCTTGTGGTCAAACAGCTAGTAATATTTGTTTATTTCGTTGCGATGGTCCGCGGTGGTTGTTGCCCTGCATGTGAATGGTGTGAAGACACTTGCCTCTTTAACCAAAGGGACAACTGGGGTACTCGGTGACAAACTACAATATTCCGGTGGCTGTGTAAAGCCCTTTAATTTTTGAGTTATGAGTCAATTCCAGTGTTACGGGCATTACCTTTTGCATGTGTAGCATATGGAATGCCCCGTGTAAAACTTACAGAGGTGATCCACTTTACTGAGTAAATGTGGATAGCCACGTTAGCGTCGCCCTTGTGTGGGTGCTGGCAAACACCGTAGATTGGCTGTTTAATACCCAGCGCTGGGATCTGACACGAAGTCGCAGTGTATTTGCAGAATTCTGGGCGAACCAATCACAGTGCTTATTAATGGATCGTCAACAGTCGTCAAGTCCGACACGTCAGACAAGCTCACGTTTCAAATGCATGAAAGCCAATGGCAAAACTTCTCGAAATGTATGTTAGCTAGCTAAATTAGCTATATTATGAATACGACTATCGTCTGCTGTCCACCACAACCTTCCAGAGAGTTTTCTGATTAACAAGCGGTAACCCGTGTTTAATTTGATTGTGTATTAAAAACAGATCGTTGTGAGGGGTTTTCTCCTGTAATAGGGGAATGGGGCCTCCCGGGAAAATGTTGTCGGTGTTGCAACAGTAATCAAGGGGGTCAGTGCTTAGGAAGGGTAAATTGTTTGTAAGACTTTGGCAACTTTGTATTTATAGGCCTGGTCATCTTTGTTTTTACAGGCCTGGTCAACTGTGTATTTATAGGCCTGGTCATCTTTGTATTTATAGGCCTGGTCATCTCTGTATTTATAGGCCTGGTCATCTCTGTATTTATAGGCCTGGTCAACTGTGTATTTATAGGCCTGGTCAACTGTGTATTTATAGGCCTGGTCAACTGTGTATTTATAGGCCTGGTCAACTGTGTATTTACAGGCCTGGTCAACTGTGTATTTATAGGCCTGGTCAACTGTGTATTTACAGGCCTGGTCAAATGTGTATTTACAGGCCTGGTCAAATTTGTTCTGAAGTTATCGGAGGTCACTGTCAGATAAACTTCTTGATTCTATGTTTATCGGAGATCTTCTCTGAATAAAGCGAGGCGGAAGGGATTTCTTAGCAAATTGCGAGAAGACAGTATTTCTGCTCATAGATTATACACGTATAAACTACATATTGACACATTCAGCCCGAAGCAGGAAGTTTAAAACATACTTACTAGTCGTCAAAGTTCCGGAGCATGTCTCTAAGATGTTTTTGGGGAAACCTGGCCCTGGTCTATTCTCAGATGTTTTTTTATAAACACACTTATCTTTCTATCTAAAAAACACTACTGTCATGTATGAGAGATCCATTTTCCATGATAATGGGGTCTTGTTATGTCTGGTGAAAACCAATCACTGCATTCCACAGCAAGAACCTCATAGCAATGGTGTTGGAGAGTAGCCTCTTTTTCCTCTGCAATATATAGCTCGTCCGATGCATGGAGCACATGCATCACATGCTAAGAGACAATGGAGCACATGCATCACATGCTAAGAGCACTTGCCTGTAAGTCTCTCTGGATAAGAGGGTCTGACTAAATTACTAAAATGTTTGTGGAGATTCCATGCAGGTCTCCCTGTTTTAACCACTCTGTTTGTCTTTGGCAGAAGAGAGACCCGACTCAGAGGAACCAGAGACGTCTGAACCAGTGAGACGACACCACTGTTCCCAGTGTGGAAATAGTTTTACCCATTTAGGGAGTCTTAAAAACCACAAGAGAACACATGCAGAGAAGAAGTCTTACAACTGCTCTCAGTGTGCAAAGAGTTTTAGTTGGTCTGGGCAACTGAAAGAACACGAGAGAATACACACAGGAGTGAAGCCTTACCACTGCTCCCAGTGTGGAAAGAGGTTTTTCAAGTCATCACATCTGAACGAGCATAAGAGAATACACACAGGAGAAAAACATTCCAATGCTCTCAGTGTGGAAGGACATTTTCCCGATCAGGGGACCTGAAATCACATGAAAGAATACACACAGGGAAAAGCCTTATCACTGCTCTCAATGCGGAAAGAGTTTTACCCGTTTAGGGAACCAAAAAATGCATGAGCGAATACACACAGGAGTGAAGCCTTACAACTGCTCACAGTGTGAAAAGAGTTTTGCGAAGTTAGGTAACCTTAAAATACATAAAAGAATACACACAGGGGAAAACCATTCCAATGCTCTCAGTGTGGAAAGACATTTTCACGATCAGGGGACCTGAAATCGCATGAAAGAATACACACAGGGAAAAGCCTTATCACTGTTCCCATTGTAAAAGTAGTTTTAGCTGGTCAGGGCAACTGAAAGAGCACGAGAGAACACACACAGGCGTGAAGCTTTACCACTGCTCCACGTGTGGAAAGAGTTTTAGAAGATTGGGGTCCCTTAAATCCCATAAGCTGTATACACACACAGGAGAAAAGCCATGTAACGTCTCCCAGTGTGAAACAAATAAGTATGTGTCATTAGGGGACATGAAAAAGCCTGAGAGAACACACTCTGTAGAGAAGCCTTTCCAATGCTCTCAGTGTGGTAAGGGATTTTTCCAGTCATCGCATCTGAAAGTGCATAAGCGAATACACACAAGAGAGAAGCCATTCAAATGCTTGCAGTGTGGAAAGAGTTATACCCGGCTAGGGAACTTGAAAACGCATGAGATGACACACACAGGAGAGAAGCCGTTCAATGCCGTCAGTGTGGAAAGCGTTTTACCTGGTTAGGGAACTTGAAAATGCATAAGGTGACACATAAAGTTGGCTAGCCTCACCTCTTTTCCCAGTGTGAAAAGGATTTTGTTCATTTAAAGGACTTGAAAGAGCATGAGAAAGTACGAACACGGGAGGAGAAGACATACCACTGCTCCTCATTGCCCAAATACACTTTCAGAGGACCTGAAATCACATGAGAGAAAAAAGAGGCTGTGTTCTGACTTATGTATTTGATTAAGAATTTTTGTTTTTGGTTGTTGACATGAAATGTAATTGTATATATAAAATCATACTCAAAATTAGGCCTACATTTGTTTTTCTATTTTAACCTCCAAATATCTCAAATTGGATTTAATCAAATGAAATGTGTATTTCGATTTGATTATAGACATTGATTGAATGGATACAAATGTGGATGTTTAATTTGATGATTTGGATATTTCAAATTGTAAATTAACAAGTAGATTAATGTAATTCAGATTTCTTTATTCTAACCTTGAAACCTATTTAATTTAGTTGTTGTTGTGTTTCATTGACTTAATTTGTGTAACTAGTCATCAAGGAATATGAAAATGTTGTTCTGATGATAACATTGGACATTAAAAACATTCAATAACCTCCATGAATGTTCCCATCAGTATTATTCCACTATGTCAGAACAACACAGGGGCTGATTATAAAAAGGACTTGATTAATGCAACCGTTTCTTCTGAATAGTGTAGGCTGTTAGTCTGATGATGGTAGTGCGGTGCTGGGGAGTAGTTCTCTAGAAGTTATAGCATATGTATGAAGGTGCATTAACTCTGGAGAACCTTAAAGGTGAGCAGCACAATCTGACATTTGATACTAAACAGGAAGCCAATAGAGGTTGAATAGAACAGTTAGTCAAAAGAGGTGAGCAAACAGGAAGCTTCCTAAACAGGAAGCCAATAGAGGTTTTATAAAACTGGGGTGATGTTTTTTTCTGGTTTGTGGTCTGGAAAGAAGCCTTACTGGGATTCCTGTCAGCAGTAGTGAAGAACAGCCTGATTGGAGCGATGTTACGCGACCTGATTGGAGAGATGTTACGCGACCTGATTGGAGAGATGTTACGCGACCTGATTGGAGCGATGTTGCGTGGGTGATTGGAGCGATGTTACGTGACCTGATTGGAGCGATGTTACGCAGCTTGATTGGAGCGATGTTACGCAGCTTGGATTGGAGCGATGTTACGCAGCTTGATTGGAGCGATGTTACACGACCTGATTGGAGCGATGTTACGCGACCTGATTGGAGCGATGTTACGTGACCTGATTGGAGCGATGTTACGAGCTTGATTGACGATGTTACACGACCTGATTGGAGCGATGTTACGCGACCTGATTGGAGCGATGTTATGCGACCTGATTGGAGTTACGCGACCTGATTGGAGAGATGTTACACGACCTGATTGGAGCGATGTTACGCGACCTGATTGGAGAGATGTTACGTGACCTGATTGGAGCGATGTTACGTGGCGACCTGATTGGAGCGATGTTACGCGACCTGATTGGAGCGATGTTACGCGACCTGATTGGAGAGATGTTACACGACCTGATTGGAGCGATGTTGCGACCTGATTGGAGAGATGTTACACGACCTGATTGGAGCGATGTTGCGACCTGATTGGAGCGATGTTACACGGCCTGAAGCGAGAAGACCTGATTGGAGCGATGTTACGTGACCTGATTGGAGCGATGTTACGCAGCTTGATTGGAGCGATGTTACGGTGGGGCGACCTGATTCACTGGCGACCTGATTGGAGCGATGTTACGTGACCTGATTGGAGCGATGTTACACGACCTGATTGGAGCGATGTTACGCGACCTGATTGGAAGCGATGTTACACGACCTGATTGGAGCGATGTTCGCGACCTGATTGGAGCGATGTTACGTGACCTGATTGGAGCGATGTTACGCCTCTGATTGGAGCCACGCGACCTGATTGGAGCGATGTTACGCGACCTGATTGGAGCGATGTTCGCGACCTGATTGGAGCGATGTTACGCGACCTGATTGGAGCGATGTTACGCGGCCTGATTGGAGCGATGTTACAGCGACCTGATTGAAGCGATGTTACAGCGACCTGATTGGAGCGATGTTACCACGACCTGATTGGAGCGATGTTACGCGACCTGATTGGAGCGATGTTACACGGCCTGATTGGAGCGATGTTACGCGACCTGATTGGAGCGATGTTACACGACCTGATTGGAGCGATGTTACACGGCCTGATTGGAGGCGATGTTACGCGACCTGATTGGAAGCGATGTTAAGCGACCTGATTGGAGCGATGTTAAGCGACCTGATTGGAGAAGATGTTACGCGACCTGATTGGAGCGATGTTAAGCGACCTGATTGGAGCGATGTTACACGACCTGATTGGAGCGATGTTACACGGCCTGATTGGAGCATGTTACGACCTGATTGGAGCGATGTCTGGCGACCTGATTGGAGAGATGTTACACGACCTGATTGGAGCGTGCAACCTGATTAAGCGATGTTGGCGCGACCTGATTGGAGCGATGTTCGCGACCTGATTGGAGCGATGTTACGTCTGATTTGATTGGAGCGATGTTACACGACCTGATTGGAGCGATGTTACACGACCTGATTGGAGCGATCGGCGACCTGATTGGAGCGATGTTACACGACCTGATTGGAGCGATGTTACGCGGGTGATTGGAGCGATGTTACGCGACCTGATTGGAGAGATGTTACGCGACCTGATTGGAGCCGATGTTAGCGACCTGATTGGAGAGATGTTCGCGGCCTGATTGGAGCGATGTTACGTGACCTGATTGCAGCGATGTTACGCGACCTGATTGGAGCGATGTTACGCGACCTGATTCGATGTTACGCGACCTGATTGGAGAGATGTTACGCGACCTGATTGGAGCGATGTTACGTGGCCTGATTGGAGCGATGTTAGCGACCTGATTGGAGAGATGTTACGCGACCTGATTGGAGATGTACGCGACCTGATTGGAGAGATGTTACGCGACCTGATTGGAGAGATGTTACGCGACCTGATTGGAGAGATGTTACGCGACCTGATTGGAGAGATGTTACGCGACCTGATTGGAGCTATGTTTACGCGACCTGATTGGAGCGATGTTACTGTGCACTTTTAGAGCCAATAAAGCAGAAGGTCTGGTTTTCTGCAATTAAGTTTAACTGCGTCCGTCTTTTGATTGCATCTAGACAGTTTGTCAGGTTGGTTCTCAGTGTCCTCATCCAGACAGTCTGTCAGTTTGGTTCTCAGTGTCCTCATCCAGACAGTCTGTCTGTTTGGACAGACTGTCTGGTTCTTGAAGTCTCAGTGTCCTCATCTAGACAGTTTGTCATTTTGGGTCTTGAAGTCTCAGTGTCCTCATCTAGACAGTCTGTCAGTTTGGTTCTTGAAGTCTCAGTGTCCTCATCTAGACAGTCTGAGCGCCTTGGTCCTCCTTTCTTTTTGAGTGTCTATATATATTTAATAACTTTTGACTGGTTGTGTCTGTATATATTTAATAAACAACAGTAACATAAAACACGGAACAGCCAGAGGGATTACCCAAATATAAAATTGCAAAAGAGGAAAAAACAAAACAATTCTGTACGTGGGGCGGCAGGGTGGCCTAGTGGTTAGAGCGTTGGACTAGTAACCGGAAGGTTGCAAGTTCAAACCCCTGAGCTGACAAGGTACAAAGCTGTCGTTCTGCCCCTGAACAGGCAGTTAACCCACTGTTCCTAGGCCGTCATTGAAAATAAGAATTGTTCTTAACTGACTTGCCTAGTAAAATAAAAAAAAAAAAATAATATCAGACATGTAGCCAATAAATTTGGGATGTTTTGTTTTGCATACGTTTGAATGATTATAAAATCATTTTCCAAATCAATTTGAAATAAGGCCCTTTTCCATCATGTTGATTTGTGTATTACATTTTTTTCCCCTAGTAAAATAAGGAGATTGTTAGTTAAAGGGCTTGTGAGTAAGCGTTTCACGGTAAGGTCTACAGCTCTTGTATTCGGCGCATTTGACAAATAAGATTGGATTTGATGTAGTGGATAATTGTGTTGCCACTCCAGTCAGCAGATGGCGATATGAGTATTTCAGGTGATTCTTCTTGCGTGACGTATAATCTAGTGGACGGGAGGCTGTCGACTACTGAATCAGCCACATCGGTAGCTTGCTAGCCGACATAAAACCGAATAATTGAAGCTACTTTGACTATTTTGTGTATATTAATATGTGTTTTAGACACAATTGTTTGTACGTATATAGGTGTTAACTTAACGTACTTGTTCAATGTATTAATTTGTTCAGATGGATTTGATTCTGAGCCTAGCACTAGGCTAGTCGCAAATGCTACCTAGCTAGCATACGTCCCTTACCATGAGCTCACTAAGCTACTCGCCCCTTGCTAAAGAAGAGGATGTCTATTGGACGGAGAAAGGAGCTCTGGAGCTGAACATTGTCGTAAAAGAAGAAGATGATAATAGTACAGTGAAAGAAGAAGAAGCTTTCAGAATAAAACAGGAGGAAATCACACCGACAGAAGAACAGGAGGATGTTGTCGAAAAAAGAGAAAGATCTTTTGGAGTGAAAGAGGAAGTAGAGGAGGATAGAAGGCTGTCACTGTTATAGTGGTATTTTTGTAGTGAAAGAGGAGGTAGAAGCTTTCAGAATCAAAAAGGAGGAAGAGGAGGATGTTATCGTGAAAAAAGTAGAAGAACCTTTTAGAGAGGAAGAGGACGATATCTCAATGAAGGTAGAGGGGATAGAGGCTGTCAGAGTGGAAGAGGAAGAGGTAGAAGCTTTCAGAATTAAACAGGAGGAAGATGAGGATGTTATAGTGAAAAAGTAGATGAACCTTTTAGAGAGGAAGAGGACAATATCTCAATGAAGGTAAAGGAGGAAGACGTTTTGGGAGTGAAAGAGGAGGAAGGAGATGAAGAGGAGACTGAAGATCTGATTAACACCAGTGAGTATTGTCTTAAAAACGGGCATAGACTCCGCACTATCTACACATGAATAGGTTGTTCAGTACTATAGGAATTGTTAAAGGGTCAATCTGATTGGTACATGGACTTTTACATTAATAATATTTAAGCTCTCAAACTGTTCTATGTATGTAGGGTTTTCAGCCATTACATTCACCCACATTTGGCTCCATGTAAACTACAATTCCGACGCTGTGATCCAACAGTTTTAGAAAACATGCTGATATGCCCGTTTTAGTTCATGTCAGCGACAAAGATTCTTTGAAATAGAAAAGAGACATAGTGTAGCAGTTTTGCACGGATCTTAACACTGTGCATGGCTCCAATTGACAAACTAAACTTCCTCCCCAGTTAGCTTACACACAGGTGTTCGGAAGCATGCTAAATATTCAAATCAAGCTTTATTTATACAGCACATTTCAGACATGGAATGCAAAACAATGTCCTTCACAGGAAATAAATAAAAACACTGAAAATAAAACTGAAATATTTACCACAAAACACATAAGGGGATATACAATTAAAGAACAACAGTAAAAACTGAAACCTTCACCAAACAACACATGAAGAATATCAATACAACTGAGTGACTACAAAGCAACATGAGGAAAAAGCGCTGCTGAAAAGGTGTTGATCTCTTTTAAATATGTCCACAATTTCAGCCCCCTCAGGTTCTCTGGCAGGCTAGTCCAGAGTCTGGGGGCATATTAGGCTACCTGCTGGGGCGGCAGGTAGCCTAGTGGTTTGAGTGTTAGCACTAGTAACTGGAAGGTTGCAAGATAGAATCCCCGAGCTAACAAGGTGAAAATCTGTCATTCTGCCCCTGAACAAGGCAGTTAACCCACTGTTCCTAGGCTGTCATTGAAAATAAGAATTTGTTCTTAACTGACTTGCCTAGTTAAATAAAGGTAAAATGAAATTAAATAAAAAAAAACTCAAGGCTGCCTCTCCATGCCTCTTGGTCCCCCTCAGGTTCTCTAGCAGGCTAGTCCAGAGTCTGGGGTTTAGTATAACTAAAGGCTGCCTCTCCATGCCTCCTGGTCCCCCTCAGGTTCTCTAGCAGGCTAGTCCAGAGTCTGGGGTATAGTATAACTAAAGGCTGCCTCTCCATGCCTCTTGGTCTCTAGTAGGCCCAGAGTCTGGGGGGTATCTAAAGGCTCTTTCCATGCCTCCTGGTCCCCCCAGGGCAGGCTAGTCCAGAGTCAGTATAACTAAAGGCTCCCTCTCCAGCCGTCCAGAGCTAGAGAACATGACCAACCAAGCTTAGCTTCAGAAGCAAGCCAGCAGTGGTATGCAAGGTGGTATGCTGCTGACCTAACATTACCCCATAATGGCAAAGCAAAAACAAGGTTTTTTAGAAAACTGGAATGCCTTATTTACATAAGTATTCAGACCCTTTGCTGTCAGACTACAAATTGAGCTCAGGTGCATCCTGTTTCCATTGATTATCCTTGAGATGTTTCTACAACTTGGAGTCCACCTGTGGTAAATTCAATTGATTGGACATGATTTGTAACGGCACACACCTGTCTATATAAGGTCCCACAGTTGACAGTACATATCAGAGCAAAAAACAACCTATGAGGTTGAAGTAATTGTCTGTAGAGGTCTGAGACAGGACTCTTCCTAGAGCTGGCTGTCCGGCCAAACTGGGGGCAAAGGGCCTTGGTCAGGGAAGTGACCAAGTATCTGATGATCACTCTGACAGAGTTCCTCTGTGGAGATGGGAGAACCTTCCAGAAGTACAACCATCTCTGCAGCACTCCACCAATCAGGCCTTTATGGTAGAGTGGCCAGACGGAAGCCACTCCTCAGTAAAAGGCACATGACAGCCCGCTTGGAGTTTGCCAAAAGGCACCTAAAGATTCTGACCATGAGAAACAAGAAACCTGTTATAACACATTATCCAGATATCTTAGTGATGGAGCAGCAGGTAGCCTAGTGGTTAGAGTGTTGGACTAGTCACCGAAAGGTTGCAAGATCGAATCCCCGAGCAGACAAGGTAAAAATCTGTCGCTCTGCCCTGAACAAGGGTAGGCCGTCATTGAAAATAAAAATGTGTTCTGAACTGACTTGCCTAGTTAAATTAAGTTACAATGTAAAAATAATAACACCTCAAGGACTCTCACCATGAGAAACAATATTCTCTGCTCTGATGAAGCCAAACTCTTTTGGCCTGAATGCCAAGCGTCACATCTGGAGGAAACCTGACGGTGAAGCATGGTGGTGTCAGCATCATGCTGTGGGGATGTTTTTCAGCGGCAGGGACTGGGAGACTAGTCAGAATCAAGGGAAAGATGAACGGAGAAAAGTACAGAGAGATTCTTGATGAAAACCTGCTCCAGAGCTTTCAGGACCTCAGACTGGGGCGATGGTTCCCCTTCCAACAGGACAACGATCCTAATCACACAGCCAAGACAACGCAGGAGTGGCTTCAGGACAAGGTCTCTGAATGTCCTTGAGTGGCCCAACCAGAGCCCGGACTTGAACCCGATCAAACATCTCTGAAGAGACCTGAAACTAGGTGTGCAGCAACGCTCCCCATCCAACCTGACAGAGCTTGAGAGGATCTACAGAGAACAATGGGATAAACTCCCCAAATACAGGTGTGCCAAGCTTGTATCATCATACCCAAGAAGACTCGAGGCTGTCATCACTGCCAAAGGTGTTTCAACAAAGTACTGAGTAAAGGGTCTGAATACTTATGTAAATGTTATATTACAGTTTTTTTTATAAATTAGATACAATTTCTAAAATCCTATTTTTGCTTTGTCATTTATGGGTTATTGTGTGAGTAGATTTATGAGGAAAAAAAATAATTTAATCAATTTTAGAATAAAGCTGTAACAAAATGTGAAAAAAAGTCTGTATACTTTCTTGTATATAAAAATAGCTAATTAGCACTGATGTATATACAGTCGTGGCCAAATGTTTTGAGAATGACACAATATACATCTGCTGCCTCAGTTTGTATGATGGCAATTTGCATATACTCCAGAATGTTATGAAGAGTGATCAGATGAATTTCAATTAATTGCAAAGTCCCTCTTTACCATTCAAATGAACTGAATCCCCAAAAACCTTTCCACTGCATTTCAGCCCTGCCACAAACGGACCAGCTGACATCATGTCAGTGATTCTCTCGTTAACACAGGTGTGAGTGTTGACGAGGACAAAGCTGGAGATCACTCTGTCATGTTGATTGATTTTGAATAACAGACTGGAAGCTTCAAACGGAGGGTGGTGCTTGGAATCATTTTTCTTCCTCTGTTCAACATGGTTACCTGCAAGGAAACATGTGCCATCATCATTGCTTTGCACAAAAAGTGCTTCACATGCAAGGATATAGCTGCCAGTAAGATTGCACCAAAATCAATCATTTATCGGATCATCAAGAACTTCAAGGAGAGCGGTTCAATTGTTGTGAAGAAGGCTTCAGGGCACCCAAGAAAGTCCAGCAAGCGCCAGGACCGTCTCCTAAAGTTGATTCAGCTGCGGGATCGGGGCACCACCAGTACAGAGCTTGCTCAGGAATGGCAGCAGGCAAGTGTGAGTGCATCTGCATGTACAGTGAAGAGAAGACTTTTGGTGTCAAGAAGGACAGCAAAGAAACCACTTCTCTGCAGGAAAAACATCAGGGACAGACTGATATTCTGTACAAGTGACAGGGATTGGACTGCTGAGGACTGGGGTAAAGTCATTTTCTCTGAATCCTCTTTCCGATTGTTTGATGCATCTGAAAAAAGCTTGTCCGGAGAAGACAAGGTGAGCGCTACCATCAGTCCTGTGTCATGCCAACAGTAAAGCATCCTGAGACCATTCTTGTGTGGGGTTGCTTCTCAGCCAAGGGTGTGGGCTCACTCACAATTTTGCCTAAGAACACAGCCATGAATAAAGTATGGTACCAACACATCCTCCGAGAGCAACTTCTCCCAACAATCCAGGAACAGTTTGGTGACGAACAATGCCTGTTCCAGCATGATGGAGCACCTTGCCATAAGGCAAAAGTGATAACTAAGTGGCTCGGGGAACAAAACATCAATATTTTGGGTCCATGGCCAGGAACCTCCCCAGACCTTAATCCCATTGAGAACTTGTGGTCAATCATCAAGAGGCAGGTGGACAAAAACAAACAACCCACAAACTCTGACAAACTCCAAGCATTGATTATACAAGAATGGGCTGCCATCATCAGGATCAACACTGCAAATATTGATTCTTTGCATCAACCTAATGTAATTGTCAATAAAAGCCTTTGACACTTATGAAATGCTTGTAATCCTACTTCACTATTCCATAGTAACATCTGATCAAAAAATATCAAAAGACACTGAAGCAGCAAACTTTGTGGAAGTTAATATTTGTGTCATTCTCAAAACTACTGTTATATATACACTAACTACTGTTATATAGACACTAACTACTGTTATATAGACACTAACTACTGTTATATAGACACTAACTACTTATATAGACACTAACTACTGTTATATAGACACTATCTACTGTTATATAAACACTAACTACTGTTATATAGACACTAACTACTGTTATATAAACACTAACTACTGTTATATAGACACTAACTACTGTTATATAGACACTAACTACTGTTATATAGACACTAACTACTGTTATATAGACACTAACTACTGTTATATAGACACTAACTACTGTTATATAGACACTAACTACTGTTATATAGACACTAACTACTGTTATATAGACATTAACGGGTTTGGTTTTCTCCATATTGTTTATATTTAGACACTAACTACTGTTATATAGACACTTTGTAAATAAGAATGTTATGAAGAATGGAGTAATGAAGAATGGACTAATGAAGAGTGGAGTAATGAAGAATGGAGTAATGCTCAGTAATGAATAATGGAGAATTTAACATTTTAAACAGCTCCTGATCAGGATGCAGTGATTAAAACTGTCACCTGATCAGGGAATCCAGGTGGAATTTGTTTTGTAAGATATTCCATAACTGTGGATGCAGTGTTAAAACTGAAAGGATGCAGTGATTTTTGATTTTTAACCAATATTTTCACCTGAGTCAAGTCAGTTAAGAACACATTCTTATTTTCACCTGATACAGGATGCAGTGATTAAAACTGTCAGGAACAGATGGGTTAACTGCCTGTTCAGGTGATTAAAACTGTCACCTCATACAGGACAGATTTGATACCAGTGATTTGTCAGATCAGGAGATTTGAACTGATGCAGTGATTAAAACTGTCACCTGATACAGGATCGTGATTAAAACTGTCACCTGACACAGGATGCAGTGATTAAAACTGTCACCTGAACCAGTGATTAAAACTGTCACCTGATAGGATGCTACCCTGTCACCTGATACAGGATGCAGTGATTAAAAACTTTGATGCAGTGAGTCACATAAGGATGCAGTGATTAAACTGTCACCTGATACAGGATGCAGTGATTAAAACTGTCACCTGATACAGGATGCAGTGATTAAATCTGTCACCTGATACAGGATCAGTGATTAAAACTGTCACCTGATACAGGATGCAGTGATTAAAACTGTCACCTGATACAGGATATATTTCAACAGGATGGGAAGTGAGTGATTAAAATGTCACCTTACAGGAAGTGCTAAAACTGTCACCTGATACAGGATGCAGTGATTAAAAGTCACCTGATACAGGATGTGAAATAACTGTCACCTGATGTGATTAAAAATGATAAGGAATGGAGATAATGAAGAATGGAGTAATGTCACCTGATGAATGCAGTGATTAAATGAAAACTGTCATCATACAGGGACTGATTAAAACTGTCACCTGATACAGGAGTGATTAAAACAGGATGCAGTGATTAAAACTGAGGTCCAGCTCACCTGATACAGGATGCAGTGATTAAAACTGTCACCTGATACAGGATGCAGTGATTAAAACTGTCACCTGATACAGGATGCAGTGATTAAAACTGTCACCTGATACAGGATGCAGTGATTAAAACTGTCACCTGATACAGGATGCAGTGATTAAAACTGTCACCTCATACAGGATGCCTGTCACCTACAGGATGCAGTGATTAAAACTGTCACCTGATACAGGATGCAGTGATTAAAACTGTCACCTGATACAGGATGCAGTGATTAAAACTGTCACCTCATACAGGATGCAGTGATTAAAACTGTCACCAGGATGCAGTGATTAAAACTGTCACCTGAAACAAGATGCAGTGATTAAAACTGTCACCTGATACAGGATGCAGTGATTAAAACTGTCACAGTGATTAAAACTGTCACCTGATACAGGATGCAGTGATTAAAACTGTCACCTGATACAGGATGCAGTGATTAAAACTGTCACCTGATACAGGATGCAGTGATTAAAACTGTCACCTGATACAGGATGCAGTGATTAAAACTGTCACCTGATAAAGGATGCAGTGATTAAAACTGTCACCTGACAGGATGCAGTGATTAAAACTGTCACCTGATACAGGATGCAGTGATTAAAACTGTCACCTGATACAGGATGCAGTGATTAAAACTGTCACCTGATACGGATGCAGTGATTAAAACTGTCACCTGATACAGTGATGCAGTGATTAAAACTGTCACCTGATACAGGACAGTGATTAAAACTGGATGCAGTGATTAAAACTGTCACCTGATGCAGTGATTAAAACTGTCACCTGAGAAAAAAAGAAGGGCGCCAAGTTAGACAGCATCCAGAGGTTTAATTATCTGCTGCATTCTGGTAAATGGCGCCCACCATAGTCAAGAATGGCAGGAAAGTTGTCATCTGCTTCCTGCTCTTTGTGGAGAGGCCAAGATGTATTTCTAAAATTAAGAAGTCTACTTTACATTGGAGCTTTTAACGAGCTTCGTGTTTTCTAGACTTTAGATCTTTATCAATCCAAATGTCCAGATACTTCTAGAACCCACTCGATGACAGAAATCATCCAATCAGTGAATGCGTAGCCCATCTGAGACATGTTCTCACCAAGCTACCTTAAGATGGATGCACTAACACGTTTTTTTATTTATTTTTATTTTATTTTACCAGGCAAGTCAGTTAAGAACAAATTCTTATTTTCAATGACGGCCTGGGAACAGTGGGTTAACTGCCTGTTCAGGGGCAGAACGACAGATTTGTACCTTGTCAGCTCGGGGTTTGAACTTGCAACCTACGATTACTAGTCCAACGCTCTAACCACTAGGCTACCCTGGATAGTGACCATACTATTCTCTTAAAGTCACGCAGTGTAAAATACATGGGTCATGTGAACAATGGAGCACATGCATCACATGCTAAGAGACAATGGAGCACATGCATCACATGCTAAGAGACAATGCAGCACATGATAAGAGACAATGGAGCACATGCATCACATGCTAAGACCACTTGACTGTAAGTCTCTCTGGATAAGAGGGTCTGACTAAATGACTAAAATGTATGTGGAGATTTCATTCAGGTCTCCCTGTTTTAACCACTCTGTTTGTCTTTGGCAGAAGAGAGACCCGACTCAGAGGAACCAGAGACGTCTGAACCAGTGAGACGACACCACTGCTCCCAGTGTGGAAAGAGTTTTAACCATTTAGGGAATCTTAAAAACCACAAGAGAACACATGCAGAGAAGAAGTCTTACAACTGCTCTCAGTGTGGAATGAGTTTTACCCGGTCCGGGAACCTAAAATCGCATGAGAGAATACACACAGGAGATAAGCCTTACCAATGCTTCCAGTGTGGAAAGAGATTTATCGAGCCAGCACAACTGAAAGTTCATTGGAGAAAACACACAGGGGAAAAACCATTCCAATGCTCTGAGTGTGGAAATACATTTTCCCGATCAGGGGACCTGAAATCACATGAGAGAATACACACAGGGGAAAAGCCTTACCACTGTTCCCATTGTGAAAAGAGTTTCAGTTGGTCAGGGCAACTGAAAGAGCACAAGAGAATACACACAGGTGAAAAGCCATTCCAATGCTCGCAGTGTGGAAAGAGTTTTACTCGGATTGGGAACCTGAGAACACATGAGAGAATACACACAGGAGAGAAGCCATTCCAATGCTCTCAGTGTGGAAAGAGTTTTACCCAATTAAGGAGCCTGAAAAGTCATGAGAGGGCACACACAGGGGAGAAGCCTTTCCAATGATCTCAGTGTGAAAATGGTTTTACCCGGTTAGGGTACCTGAAAACACATGAGGTGACACACAAAGGAGGGTAGCCACACCTCTGCTCCCAGTGTGAAATTCATTAGAGTTAACTGCACCTCAGATTGCAGCCCAAATACAGGGTTACCCAAGTTTGTGTCACAGCATCATCGGACTGAGCTTGTTGTCATTGCAGGCAATCTCAATGCTGTGTGTTACAGGGAAGACATCCTCCTCCCTCATGTGGTACCCTTCCTGCAGGCTCATCCTGACATGACCCATCCATGACAATGACATGACCATCCATGACCCTGAGTGATTTCTTGCAAGACAGGAATGTCAGTGTTCTGCCATGGACAGCAAAGAGCCCGGATCTCAATCCTATTGAGCACGTCTGGGACCTGTTGGATCGGAGGGTGAGGGCTAGGGCCATTCCCCCAAGAAATGTCCGGGAACTTGCAGGTGCCTTGGTGGAAGAGTGAGAACGGGCAAATCTGGTGCAGTCCATGAGGAGGAGATGACATTCTTGACTATGGTGGGCGCCATTTACCAGAATACAGCAGATGCCAATGCAGCTGGTGGCCACAGCAGATACTGACTGTTACTTTTGATTTTGAACCCCCCCCTTTGTTCAGGGACACATTATTCAATTTCTGTTAGTCACATGTCTGTGGAACTTGTTCAGTTTATGTCTCGGTTGTTAAATCTTGTTATGTTCATACAAATATTTACTCATGTTAAATTTGCTGAAAATAAACTCAGTTGACAGTGAGAGGATGTTTCTTTTTTTGCTGAGTATATTTTACAATGTAGAAAATAAAGAGAAACCCTTGAATGAGGAGGTGTCAAGTTTTGACTGGTCCTGTATATATAAGCTTAACTCAGGAAGAGTAGCTGAGGTGCAGTTTAGTAGGATGGAGGCTGTATGGATCTGTAACTGCTACAGTGTAGTTTAGTAGGATGGAGGCTGTATGGATCTGTAACTACTACAGTGTAGTTTAGTAGGATGGAGGCTGTATGGGTCTGTAACTGCTACAGTGTAGTTTAGTAGGATGGAGGCTGTATGGATCTGTAACTGCTACAGTGTAGTTTAGTAGGATGGAGGCTGTATGGATCTGTAACTACTACAGTGTAGTTTAGTAGGATGGAGGCTGAATGGGTCTGTAACTGCTACAGTGTAGTTTAGTAGGATGGAGGCTGTATGGATCTGTAACTGCTACAGTGTAGTTTAGTAGGATGGAGGCTGTATGGGTCTGTAACTGCTACAGTGTAGTTTAGTAGGATGGAGGCTGTATGGATCTGTAACTGCTACAGTGTAGTTTAGTAGGATGGAGGCTGTATGGATCTGTAACTGCTACAGTGTAGTTTAGTAGGATGGAGGCTGTATGGATCTGTAACTGCTACAGTGTAGTTTAGTAGGATGGAGGCTGTATGGATCTGTAACTGCTACAGTGTAGTTTAGTAGGATGGAGGCTGTATGGATCTGTAACTGCTACAGTGTAGTTTAGTAGGATGGAGGCTGTATGGATCTGTAACTGCTACAGTGTAGTTTAGTAGGATGGAGGCTGTATGGATCTGTAACTACTACAGTGTAGTTTAGTAGGATGGAGGCTGTATGGATCTGTAACTGCTACAGTGTAGTTTAGTAGGATGGAGGCTGTATGGATCTGTAACTACTACAGTGTAGTTTAGTAGGATGGAGGCTGTATGGATCTGTAACTGCTACAGTGTAGTTTAGTAGGATGGAGGCTGTATGGGTCTGTAACTACTACAGTGTAGTTTAGTAGGATGGAGGCTGTATGGTCTGTAACTGCTACAGTGTAGTTTAGTAGGATGGAGGCTGTATGGATCTGTAACTACTACAGTGTAGTTTAGTAGGATGGAGGCTGTATGGGTCTGTAACTGCTACAGTGTAGTTTAGTAGGATGGAGGCTGTATGGATCTGTAACTACTACAGTGTAGTTTAGTAGGATGGAGGCTGTATGGAGCTGTAAACAGAAGCAGCCTACACTGATATATGATTTAGTAGGATGGGGGGGAATCTGTATGGATCTGTACACTGACTATATGATGGTGTAGAGGATGGGGGGGGAACAGCCCTGTAACTGATATATGATGGTGTAGAGGATGGGGACAGATGGATCTGTACACTGATATATGATGGTGTAGTAGGATGGAGGCTGAACAGCCCCTACACTGATATATGATGGTTTAGAGGATGGAGGCTGTATGGAGCCTGTACACTGATATATGATGGTGTAGTAGGATGGGGGTACAGCCCCTACACTGCTATATGATGGTTTAGAGGATGGAGGCTGTATGGATCAGCCCCTACACCACTATATGATGGTGTAGATGGAGGGTATGGGTCAGCCCCTAACTGATATATGATAGTTTAGTAGGATGGGGCTGATGGATCTGTACACTGATATATGATGGTGTAGTAGGATGGAGGGTATGGAACAAGAAGAATGACCAGTGTAGTTTAGAGGAGGAGGGACCCCACTGGATCCTGTACGCCCTAATGAGAGTGTCCCACCAGTTCTACTCAGGATGGAGGCAGTCCATGGATCTGATAACTGCTACAGTGTAGTTTAGTAGTGGAGGCTGTATGGATCACTCAACCCAACCCATCCCAGTGTACCTGTCAGGACACCCACTGATCCCACTGTAACCAACCCAGTGTAGTTTAGTAGGATGGACCCCTGATGGATCTGTAACCCTCCCAGCTACCAGTCCACCGCCCAGATCCCAGGATGGAGGCCCATACCAGTCCCCCACTGATCCCACTCAACCCATCCCAGCTACCAGGTGGACCGCCCCCCTGATCCCACTCAACCCAACCCATCCCAGCTACCAGTCCACCGCCCCCTGATCCCACTCAACCCAACCCATCCCAGCTACCAGTCCATGATGGTGATCCCACTCAAACAACCCATCCCAGCTACCAGTCCACCGCCCACTGATCCCACTCAACACAACCCAACCCAGCTACCTGTCATCACATGATCACACTCAACCCAACCCATCCCAGCTACCAGTCCACCGCCCACTGATCCCACTCAACCCAACCCAACCCAGCTACCTGTCATCACACCCCCTGATCACACTCAACCCAACCCATACCAGCTACCAGTCATCACACCCCTCATCCCACTCAACCCAACCCATCCCAGCTACCAGTCCACAGCCCCCTGATCCCACTCAACCCAACCCATCCCAGCTACCTGTCATCACGCCCACTGATCCCACTCAACTCAACCCATCCCAGCTACCAGTCCACCGCCCCCTGATCCCACTCAAGAACCCATCCCAGCTACCTGTCATCACACCCCTGATCCCACTCAACCAACCCATCCCAGCTCCCTACACCCTGATCCCACTCAACCCAACCCATCCCAGCTACCTGTCATCACACCCACTGATCCCACTCAACCCAACCCATCCCAGCTACCTGTCATCACACCCACTGATCCCACTCAACCAACCCATACCAGCTACCTGTCATCACACCCACTGATCCCACTTAACCAACCCATCCCAGCTACCTGTCCACCACCCACTGATCCCACTCAACCCAACCCATACCAGCTACCAGTCCACCACCCACTGATCCCACTCAACCCAACCCATACCAGCTACCAGTCCACTGCCCACTGATCCCACTCAACCCAACCCATACCAGCTACCAGTCCACCGCCCACTGATCCCACTCAACCCAACCCATACCAGCTACCAGTCCACCGGAGGATCCCACTAACCCCCCATCCCAGCTACCAGTCCACCGCCCCCTGATCCCACTCAACCCAACCCATCCCAGCTACCAGTCCACCGCCCCCTGATCCCACTCAACCCAACCCATACCAGCTACCAGTCCACCGCCCACTGATCCCACTCAACCCAACCCATCCCAGCTACCAGTCCACCGCCCCCTGATCCCACTCAACCCAACCCATCCCAGCTACCAGTCCACCGCCCCCTGATCCCACTCAACCCAACCCATCCCAGCTACCAGTCCACCGCCCCCTGATCCCACTCAACCCAACCCATCCCAGCTACCAGTCATCACACCCCCTGATCCCACTCAACCCAACCCATCCCAGCTACCTGTCATCACACCCACTGATCCCACTCAACCCAACCCATACCAGCTACCAGTCCATCCACCCCTGATCCCACTCAACCCAACCCATCCCAGCTACCAGTCCACCACCCACTGATCCCACTCAACCCAACCCATACCAGCTACCAGTCTTCACACCCCTGATCCCACTCAACCCAACCCATCCCAGCTACCTGTCATCACACCCCCTGATCCCACTCAACCCAACCCATACCAGCTACCAGTCATCACACCCCTGATCCCACTCAACCCAACCCATCCCAGCTACCAGTCATCACACCCACTGATCCCACTCCAACCCAACCCATCCCAGCTACCAGTCCACCGCCCCCTGATCCCACTCAACCCAACCCATCCCAGCTACCAGTCCACCACCCACTGATCCCACTCAACCCAACCCATACCAGCTACCTGTCCACCACCCACTGATCCCACTCAACCCAACTCATACCAGCTACCAGTCCACCGCCCACTGATCCCACTCAACCCAACCCATACCAGCTACCAGTCCACCACCCACTGATCCCACTCAACCCAACCCATACCAGCTACCAGTCCACCACCCACTGATCCCACTCAACCCAACCCATACCAGCTACCAGTCCACCGCCCACTGATCCCACTCAACCCAACCCATACCAGCTACCAGTCCACCGCCCCCTGATCCCACTCAACCCAACCCATACCAGCTACCAGTCCACCACCCACTGATCCCACTCAACCCAACCCATACCAGCTACCAGTCTACCACCCACTGATCCCACTCAACCCAACCCATACCAGCTACCTGTCCACACCCCCTGATCCCACTCAACCCAACCCATACCAGCTACCAGTCATCACACCCCTGATCCCACTCAACCCAACCCATCCCAGCTACCAGTCATCACACCACTGATCCCACTCAACCCAACCCATACCAGCTACCAGTCATCACACCCCTGATCCCACTCAACCCAACCCATCCCAGCTACCTGTCATCACACCCACTGATCCCACTCAACCCAACCCATCCCAGCTACCAGTCCACCGCCCCCTGATCCCACTCAACCCAACCCATACCAGCTACCAGTCCACCACCCACTGATCCCACTCAACCCAACCCATACCAGCTACCAGTCCACCACCCACTGATCCCACTCAACCCAACCCATACCAGCTACCAGTCCACCGCCCACTGATCCCACTCAACCCAACCCATACCAGCTACCAGTCCACCGCCCACTGATCCCACTCAACCCAACCCATACCAGCTACCAGTCCACCGCCCCTGATCCCACTCAACCCAACCCATACCAGCTACCAGTCCACCACCCACTGATCCCACTCAACCCAACCCATACCAGCTACCAGTCCACCGCCCACTGATCCCACTCAACCCAACCCATACCAGCTACCAGTCCACCACCCACTGATCCCACTCAACCCAACCCATACCAGCTACCAGTCCACCACCCACTGATCCCACTCAACCCAACCCATACCAGCTACCAGTCCACCACCCACTGATCCCACTCAGGACCCAAGTGGATACCAGCTACCAGGCCCACTGATCCCACTCAACCCAACCCATACCAGCTACCAGGCCACCGCCCACTGATCCACTCAACCCAACCCATCCCAGCTACCAGTCCACCGCCCACTGATTAACCCAACCCATCCCAGGACCTACCAGTCCAGGAGAACATAGGACCTGATGGGGTTAGTGGATACCAGGAGAACATAGGACCTGATGGGGTTAGTGGATACCAGGAGAACATAGAACCTGATGGGGTCAGTGGATACCAGGAGAACATAGGACCTGATGGG
The DNA here is from genome assembly GCF_036934945.1 of Oncorhynchus masou masou. Taxonomy (NCBI): domain Eukaryota; kingdom Metazoa; phylum Chordata; class Actinopteri; order Salmoniformes; family Salmonidae; genus Oncorhynchus; species Oncorhynchus masou. The sequence continues at coordinate 62,191 of NW_027004007.1, forward strand.
GTTAGTGGATACCAGGAGAACATAGGACCTGATGGGGTTAGTGGATACCAGGAGAACATAGGACCTGATGGGATTAGTGGATACCAGCACGTGGTCCTCCTGGCCAGGAGTCTGATGAGGCTGCAGGAGGGGCCATGGATCTCTAATAAGCACATAGGAGATCATGGCTTAGTGGAAACCTTCCACAGAAAGACAAGGTGGCAGTGTCCTACCTAGAGAGGCTCCCGGGGGAGTCCTGCAGGGGCACTGCAGGGGCAACAATTCAAAGACCTCAACTGCGATGGGGAAGAGATACCAGGGGAAGGGGGAAGAGTGTGTGAGGGGGAAGAGAGTGTGAAGGGGGAGAGTGTGAAGGGGGAAGGAGTGTGAACATAGGACCTGATGGGGCAGTGGATTGTTCTAAACTCATACAACACATAAAGACATGAGTGTATTTCTCATTAACGTGATGTTTCCCTTTTGTTAACTTAATCTGCCTTCAGCTCCCTGCTTGGCCAAGGCTCTGGACCTGCTCAGTGGCCCAACACTAGCAGGACAGTGGATGCCATTTTGTGGAGCTGTGCCACAAACACCCTGCTGACAAGACGATACTTGGAAACCGGGTCAACAGGTGGGCTACATTCTTGGGGGATTACAGAAGAATCAGAACCATGCTGCTGGTCAGCCCGAACCTGAATGTCCACACAAGGCTGCAACTGTTCCAGGTCAACAAGTTGACCTTGACACAGTGGAGTTGGATACTTTGGTATATTTGATTGTGTAGTTCAGTGGTTGACAGTGTTACTGATAACAATTAAGATATTTCATGTTTTTCCACACAGGTACAACAAACAGATATCCTCCATGGGGAGTGGATCTGCACCAGACCAGAGGGAGGAGTCAGTGCCCCTTCCACTCTGCACCAGACCAGAGGGAGGAGTCAGTCCACTTCCACTCTGCACCAGACCAGAGGGAGGAGTCAAGCCCCTTCCATCTGCAGCAGACCAGAGGGAGGGGTCAGGCCCCTTCCACTCTGCACCAGACCAGAGGGGAGGAGTCAGGCCCCTTCCACCCTGCACCAGACCAGAGGGAGGAGTCAAGCCCCTTCCACTCTGCACCAGACCAGAGGGAGGAGTCAGATCCCCTTCCACTCTGCACCAGACCAAGGGAGGAGTCAGGCCCCTTCCACTCTGCACCAGACCAGGGAGGAGTCAGGTCCCCTTCCACTCTGCACCAGACCAAAGGGAGGAGTCAGGCCCCTTCCACTCTGCACCAGACCAGAGGGAGGAGTCAGGCCCCTTCCACTCTGCACCAGACCAGATGGAGGAGTCAAGCCCCTTCCACTCTGCACCAGACCAGAGGGAGGAGTCAAGCCCCTTCCACTCTGCACCAGACCAGAGGGAGGAGTCAAGCCCCTTCCACTCTGCACCAGACCAGGGGGAGGAGTCAAGCCCCTTCCACTCTGCACCAGACCAAGGGAGGAGTCAGATCCCTTCCATCCTGCACCAGACCAGAGGGAGGAGTCAGGCCCCTTCCACTCTGCACCAGACCAGAGGGAGGAGTCAAGCCCCTTCCACTCTGCACCAGACCAGAGGGAGGAGTCAAGCCCCTTCCACTCTGCACCAGACCAGAGGGAGGAGTCAAGCCCCTTCCACTCTGCACCAGACCAGAGGGAGGACAGATCCCTTCCATCCTGCACCAGACAGAGGGAGGAGTCAGGCCCCTTGGACTCTGCACCAGACCAGACGGGTGGAGTCTACATTCTTGGGGAGACCAGAAGAATCAGAACCATCCACTGCTGCACCAGACCAGAATGTCCCCTTCCATCCTGCACCAGACCAGAGGGAGGAGTCAAGTTCCCTTGACCACAGAGGGTGGAGTCAGGCCCCTTCCATCCTGCACCAGATTTGAGGGTGGAGTCACCGGTCCACTTCCACTCTGCACCAGACCAGAGGGATAGTCAAGCCCCTTCCACCCTGTACCAGACCAGAACAGATATCCCTTCCACCAGACCAGAGGGGAGGAGTCAGATCCCTTCCATCCTGCACCAGACCAGAGGGAGGAGTCAGATCCCTTCCATCTGCACCAGACCAGAGGGAGGAGTCAGGCCCCTTCCACTCTGCACCAGACCAGAGGGAGGAGTCAGGCCCCTTCCACCCTGCAGTCTGGAGCACTTCAGACGAAGGACACCAAGGCTCTAAATGTGGCCAACCACAAAACATGTGACCATTTGGACACAGTGTGTGTATGGAACTGTGAGATTCTGTGCTACTACCTCTGGGGGTCCACGGTGGAGGAGTGGCTGCACCATGAGGTCCCAGCATGGTGAGCCAGGCCCAGGAAACACTGAATGACTGGTGTCTACCATTGTGTTTGAAAGAGTTTTTATGTTATTTCTTGGTCATTTTTTTATGGGATTCATCTTCATTCACTCTGTACATACATCCTTGTATATTTATTTATTTAATGTAACCTGTATTAAACTAGGAAAGTTGTTTTATGTTATTTACAATGACGGCCAACACCAAACCCGGACGACGCTGGCCAATTGTGGGGGCGGCAGGGTAGCCTAGTGGTTAGAGTGTTGGACTAGAACAGAAGGTTGCAAGTTCATAGCCCTGAGCTGACAAGGTACCCTTCGTTCTGCCCCTGAACAAGACAGGTAACCCACTGTTCCCAGGCCGTCATTGAAAATAAGAATGTGTTCTTAACTGACTTGACTAATAAAATAAAGGTAAATAAAGTGCAAGCCCTATGGGACTCCCAATCACCGGACTCCTTAACTTGTACAGGAGTCAACCCCCCCCCCATCCCCTGTCACATCTCTGATTGGTTGCTGCACCAGACTTGTTGAAGTTTGGGAGAGTCTCAGAGATAGTCTCAGTTGTTCCCCCAAGATCTATTACTCAAGATGCGTTCAATAGACCAGGCGTTTGGGACTGTGATCAATGCAGTCCATACCTCTACAGACCCTAAACAAAGAAGGTAACTTGTTATAAAATATTTTTTAATATGAACTTTTTATGTATCTGAATATTTGTTATCCTTTTCAGTGTATCGGCTAATTCTTTATTTTGGTTATCACAGCTACATAGGCTGGATAAGGCAGTTCAACATCTTGCCTGGGACAAGAATGCACACTGTCCAACACTATATTTGGATAAAAGGATCAATAGAGGAGGGAAGCCCAAAAGACTTCCAGCTACAGTGTAACGGAATAAAAAGGCAGACCAGGGAAAGAGAGGAGACGCCCCCCTTGGCCCCCATCCTGCCCCCAGACCAGCGGCGGTTGGCCCCCAGCCCCAGGCGTGTTCCACCCGTGTTGGCCCCAGTTCTGAACAAGATGGCCATGGATCTTTTGTGCAGGGGCCAAAACAATTAGTTTATTTTACTGTGTCTTGATCATTCTGAACTAATTTTATACCTATTTAACCAGATAAGAACAAATTCTTATTTTCAATGACGGCCTAGGAACAGTGGGTTAACTGCCTGTTCAGGGGAAGAATGACAGATTTGTACCTTGTCAGCTCGGGGTTTTGAACCTTCCATTTACTAGTCCAACGCTCTAACCACTAGGCTACCCTGGATAGTGACCATACTATTCTCTTAAAGTCACGCAGTGTAAAATACATGGGTCATGTGAACAATGGAGCACATGCATCACATGCTAAGAGACAATGGAGCATACCCTGCCACCCCAAATACCAGTACAGAGTCAATGTGGAGACTATATAGAAGAGGAGACTATATACAGGAGGTACCAGTACAGAGTCAATGTGGAGGTTATATACAGGAGGTGCCAGTACAGAGTCAATGTGGAGGTTATATACAGGAGGTACCAGTACAGAGTTAATGTGAAGACAATATACAGGATATATCCCATATCTCCCATGTCTTCTTTCAAATATACCAAGTTTTTGCATGTCGGAATAATGTAATTACACATGAATAGCAGTTACATTGGGGTATGTCTATTTGGGTTGGAAATCTACATTTTGCCACTTTCTCTCGTGATTTCAGGTCCTCTGGAAATGTCTTTCCACAATGAGAGCAGTGGTATGTCTTCTCCTGTGTATGTATTTTGTCATGCTCTTTCAAGCCCCTTATCTGAACAAAACCCTTTTCACACTGGGAGCAGAGGTAAGGCTACCCTCCTTTATGTGTCACCTCGTGCGTTTTCAGGTTCCCTAACCTCGTAAAACGCCTTCCACACTGAGAGCATTGGAATGGCTTCTCTCCTGTGTGTGTCATTTCAAGCGTTTTCAAGTTCCCTAACCGGGTATAACTCTTTCCACACTGCAAGCATTTGAATGGCTTCTCTACAGTGTTTTCTCTTGTGCTTTTTCATGTCCCCTAATGATAAATAGGTATTTTCACACTGGGGGCAATGATAGGGCTTATCTCCTGTGTGTGTATATATCTTATGTGATTTAAGGGACCCCAACCTTGTAAAACTCTTTCCACACTGGGAGCAGTGAACAATGATAAGGCTTTTCCCCTGTGTGTTCTCATGAGATTTCAGGTCCCCTGATCGAGAGAATGTCCTTCCACACTGAGAGCATTGGAATGTTTTTTCTCCTGTGTGTGTTCTCTTACGCTCGTGCAGATGTGTTGACTGGATAAATCTCTTTCCACACTGGAAGCAATGGTAAGGCTTGTCTCCTGTGTGTATTCTTTTATGTATTTCAAGGCTCCCTAACCGTGTAAAGCTCTTTCCACACTGAGAGCGGTGATAAGGCTTTCCCCTGTGTGTGTTCTCTCGTATGATTTCAGGTTCCTTGATAGGGAAAATCTATTTTTACACTGGGAGCATTGGAAAAGCTTCTCCCCCGTGTGTCATCTCATGCTTTCTCAGATTCCATACTCGGGTAAAACTCTTTCCACATGGAGAGCAGTTGTAAGACTTCTTCTCTGCATGTGTTCTCTTGTGGTTTTTCAGGCTCCATAAATGGTTATAACTCTTTCCACACTGGTAACAGTGGTGTCGTCTCACTGGTTCAGACGTCTCTGGTTCCTCTGAGTCGGGTCTCTCTTCTGCCAAAGACAAACAGAGTGGTTAAAACAGGGAGACCTGCATGGAATCTCCACATACATTTTAGTCATTTAGTCAGACCCTCTTATCCAGAGAGACTTACAGTCAAGTGCTCTTAGCATGTGATGCATGTGCTCCATTGTTTACATGACCCATGTACTTTACACTGTGTGGCTTTAAGGGAATAGTATGGTCACTATCCAGAGCAACTTGCAGTTAGTGCATCCATCTTAAGATAGCTTGGTGAGACAACCACAACAGTGATAGTAAATACAGTTTCCCTCAGTTAGTTCATCCATCTTAAGGTAGCTCAACTCAATTTGGTTGAAACTAAGTTTGGCTATTGAGCAATTAAGCTGGCTAGCTAACGCTACCCGACAATATCCGATGGCGGAGTGAAGAAAAACCGTTGGAACAGTGACATATCAAGCTCTTCAACATTCCAATAATCCTTCACAAGGTTTCTCAGTTGGTACTAAATTGGGACACTTACCGACCAGAACTGGACAAAATATGTTTCAGAGGACGTGAAAATTCTAGTCTCCCCTCCCATCAACAATATAAATCAAAGTATAACATTTTCCCACCATCTGCCATGGAGTTGCCTTCCTTGCCATAAGCCAAACCCTTGCAACACCATCAAAGTCGGTACGCCGTTTGCCCAGCTGAAGCCACCTGACACCTGAGTTCGGCCTCATCCCTGGTGCCAGCTGGGAAACCATTGTTTATATAATACAGCGCAGCAAACTGTGTTCTGAGGTCAAGTGTTAAAAATATTACAAAGAAAATTTCCACCACTTTATACTATAACCAGTTAAACTACGACTCCCAGACTGCATTGCAATGCCCCACTGGAAAACGTTAGTCCAACTGACTAAAACATCACTAAAATCAAAGGACATCATGACAACTGCAGGCAGGGTAAGCTAGTGGTTAGAATGTTGGACTAGTAACTGCAAGATCGAATCCCAGAGCTAACAAGGTAAAAATCTGTTGTTCTACCCCTGATCAAGCCAACTAACCCACTCTTCCTAGGCCTTCATAAGAAATCGAAAATAAGAAATTGTTCTTAAATGACTATTCTCTTTCGCTCTCTGAGAGAGAGAGAGAGAGTCTGTTTAAAATGTTGTGAGAGAGAAGTTTGTTATGTTTAATACAACTGGAGAGAAAATTGAACCCAGAGTCTCTCTCCAATTCATTTGTAGATATTGAATAAAGTTGGAACAGAGTGCAGACCTTGAACTCACTGAACCCAAGTCACTCCTAAATTAATAAAGTTGAACTCAGACTGCAACCGTGCCTAACTCGACAATTATTTGTCTGCATGTTGAATAAGTTGGTCTCAGGCTGCAACCTTGTCTCACTCCCCATTTCAAAATAAGGAAGGCTTCACAAATTTTCCTGTCATTCTACTACTGAGCTTCTCTCATCCAGCATTTCCCCTCCTCCTTAGACTAGACTGAGGGGAATGGACAATTTATTCCCCCGGGTCACTACCGCCGAATCTTCTCCGTTTGGTTCCAATTTCTCGACGTGTGAGGAAAATAAGGAGCGCTTCACGGATTTGCGTGTCATCCTTTCGCAGGGGCCATGCTAATCTTCTCTGTATCGATCAATTTTAGTATATGTGCTGCCAAAGCGAGCACAATGCAGAGGTATGAGAGGCCCTCATATATAGATCACAACCCCTCTGAAGGTTCTGGTCATGGTTGGGGTCAAACAGAGTTCAGACCCTCAAAAACTACCCCTAGAATATTGCTGTGATATTGAAACTTTCTTTGTAGATGTAGAACTTGAAATAGAATTGACTTTAGATTTTTTAAAGATTGATCTTAGACTAAAATGTAGTTTAAAAACAAAGCCTTTTATGATTCAGGACTCTTGGTCTGTAACCCCTCCCTCACCTGCTGCTTTTAGTTGCTCCTCCCCAAGTCTTTGTTCCCCTGCCCCGACCACTTCCCACGTTTTCTGCAACATGGCCTGGCCAAGGATACTTATAGCTAACTCCCCAATTCGTAGAGAGAGAGAGAGAGAGAGACTGACTTTGACGTCTGTTTAAAATGTTGTGACATTCAAGTTTGTTATGTTTAATACAACTGGACTAAAATTGAACCCAAGTCACTCCCCAATTAATTTCTAAACTTTGAATAAAGTTGAACTCAGACTGCAACCGTGCCTAACTCGACAATTATTTGTCTGCATGTTGAATAAGTTGGTCTCAGGCTGCAACCTTGTCTCACTCCCCATTTCAAAATAAGGAAGGCTTCACAAATTTTCCTGTCATTCTACTGTAGACTGAGCTTCTCTCATCCAGCATTTCCCCTCCTCCTTAGACTAGACTGAGGGGAATGGACAATTTATTCCCCCGGTCACTACCGCCGAATCTTCTCTGTTTGGTTCCAATTTCTCTGTGTCTCGACGTGTGAGGAAAATAAGGAGCGCTTCACGGATTTGCGTGTCATCCTTTCGCAGGGGCCATGCTGATCTTCTCTGTATAGATCCAATTTTAGTATATGTGCTGCCAAAGCGAGCACAATGCAGAGGTATGAGAGGCCCTCATATATAGATCACAACCCCTCTGAAGGTTCTGGTCATGGTTGGGGTCAAACAGAGTTCAGACCCTCAAAAACCACCCCTAGAATATTGCTGTGATATTGAAACTTTCTTTGGAGATGTAGAACTTGAAATAGAATTGACTTTAGATTTTTTAAAGATTGATCTTAGACTAAAATGTAGTTTAAAAACAAAGCCTTTTATGATTCAGGACTCTTGGTCTGTAACCCCTCCCTCACCTGCTGCTTTTAGTTGCTCCTCCCCAAGTCTTTGTTCCCCTGCCCCGACCACTTCCCACGTTTTCTGCAACATGGCCTGGCCAAGGATACTTATAGCTAACTCCCCAATTCGGAGAGAGAGAGAGAGAGAGAGACTGACTTTGACGTCTGTTTAAAATGTTGTGACATTCAAGTTTGTTATGTTTATAATACAACTGGACTCAAATTGAACCCAAGTCTCTCTCCAATTCATTTGTAGATATTGTTTAAAAGTTGTGACATTCAGTTTGTTAGTGCAACCTAAAATTGTCTCACTCCCCAATTAATTTCTAAACTTTGAATAAAGTTGAACTCAGACTGCAACCGTGCCTAACTCGACAATTATTTGTCTGCATGTTGAATAAGTTGGTCTCAGGCTGCAACCTTGTCTCACTCCCCATTTCAAAATAAGGAAGGCTTCACAAATTTTCCTGTCATTCTACTGTAGACTGAGCTTCTCTCATCCAGCATTTCCCCTCCTCCTTAGACTAGACTGAGGGGAATGGACAATTTATTCCCCCGGTCACTACCGCCGAATCTTCTCTGTTTGGTTCCAATTTTCTGTGTCTCGACGTGTGAGGAAAATAAGGAGCGCTTCACGGATTTGCGTGTCATCCTTTCGCAGGGGCCATGCTAATCTTCTCTGTATCGATCCAATTTTAGTATATGTGCTGCCAAAGCGAGCACAATGCAGAGGTATGAGAGGCCCTCATATATAGATCACAACCCCTCTGAAGGTTCTGGTCATGGTTGGGGTCAAACAGAGTTCAGACCCTCAAAAACCACCCCTAGAATATTGCTGTGATATTGAAACTTTCTTTGGAGATGTAGAACTTGAAATAGAATTGACTTTAGATTTTTTAAAGATTGATCTTAGACTAAAATGTAGTTTAAAAACAAAGCCTTTTATGATTCAGGACTCTTGGTCTGTAACCCCTCCCTCACCTGCTGCTTTTAGTTGCTCCTCCCCAAGTCTTTGTTCCCCTGCCCCGACCACTTCCCACGTTTTCTGCAACATGGCCTGGCCAAGGATACTTATAGCTAACTCCCCAATTCGAGAGAGAGAGAGAGAGAGAGAGAGAGAGAGAGAGAGAGAGAGAGAGAGAGAGAGAGAGAGAGAGAGAGAGAGAGAGAGAGAGAGAGAGAGAGAGAGAGAGAGAGAGAGAGAGAGAGAGAGAGAGAGAGAGAGAGAGAGAGAGAGAGAGAGAGACTGACTTTGACGTCTGTTTAAAATGTTGTGACATTCAAGTTTGTTATGTTTAATACAACTGGACTAAAATTGAACCCAAGTCTCTCTCCAATTCATTTGTAGATATTGAATAAAGTTGGAACAGAGTGCAACCTTGTCTCACTCCCCAATTAATTTCTAAACTTTGAATAAAGTTGAACTCAGACTGCAACCGTGCCTAACTCGACAATTATTTGTCTGCATGTTGAATAAGTTGGTCTCAGGCTGCAACCTTGTCTCACTCCCCATTTCAAAATAAGGAAGGCTTCACAAATTTTCCTGTCATTCTACTGTAGACTGAGCTTCTCTCATCCAGCATTTCCCCTCCTCCTTAGACTAGACTGAGGGGAATGGACAATTTATTCCCCCGGGTCACTACCGCCGAATCTTCTCTGTTTGGTTCCAATTTCTCAACGTGTGAGGAAAATAAGGAGCGCTTCACGGATTTGCGTGTCATCCTTTCGCAGGGGCCATGCTAATCTTCTCTGTATCGATCCAATTTTAGTATATGTGCTGCCAAAGCGAGCACAATGCAGAGGTATGAGAGGCCCTCATATATAGATCACAACCCCTCTGAAGGTTCTGGTCATGGTTGGGGTCAAACAGAGTTCAGACCCTCAAAACCACCCCTAGAATATTGCTGTGATGTTGAAACTTTCTTTGGAGATGTAGAACTTGAAATAGAATTGACTTTAGATTTTTTAAAGATTGATCTTAGACTAAAATGTAGTTTAAAAACAAAGCCTTTTATGATTCAGGACTCTTGGTCTGTAACCCCTCCCTCACCTGCTGCTTTTAGTTGCTCCTCCCCAAGTCTTTGTTCCCCTGCCCCGACCACTTCCCACGTTTTCTGCAACATGGCCTGGCCAAGGATACTTATAGCTAACTCCCCAATTCGTAGAGAGAGAGAGAGAGAGAGAGACTGACTTTGACGTCTGTTTAAAATGTTGTGACATTCAAGTTTGTTATGTTTATAATACAACTGGACTAAAATTGAACCCAAGTCTCTCTCCAATTCATTTGTAGATATTGAATAAAGTTGGAACAGAGTGCAACCTTGTCTCACTCCCCAATTCATTTCTAAACTTTGAATAAAGTTGAACTCAGACTGCAACCGTGCCTAACTCGACAATTATTTGTCTGCATGTTGAATAAGTTGGTCTCAGGCTGCAACCTTGTCTCACTCCCCATTTCAAAATAAGGAAGGCTTCACAAATTTTCCTGTCATTCTACTGTAGACTGAGCTTCTCTCATCCAGCATTTCCCCTCCTCCTTAGACTAGACTGAGGGGAATGGACAATTTATTCCCCCGGGTCACTACCGCCGAATCTTCTCTGTTTGGTTCCAATTTCTGTGTCTCGACGTGTGAGGAAAATAAGGAGCGCTTCACGGATTTGCGTGTCATCCTTTCGCAGGGGCCATGCTAATCTTCTCTGTATCGATCCAATTTTAGTATATGTGCTGCCAAAGCGAGCACAATGCAGAGGTATGAGAGGCCCTCATATATAGATCACAACCCCTCTGAAGGTTCTGGTCATGGTTGGGGTCAAACAGAGTTCAGACCCTCAAAAACCACCCCTAGAATATTGCTGTGATGTTGAAACTTTCTTTGGAGATGTAGAACTTGAAATAGAATTGACTTTAGATTTTTTAAAGATTGATCTTAGACTAAAATGTAGTTTAAAAACAAAGCCTTTTATGATTCAGGACTCTTGGTCTGTAACCCCTCCCTCACCTGCTGCTTTTAGTTGCTCCTCCCCAAGTCTTTGTTCCCCTGCCCCGACCACTTCCCACGTTTTCTGCAACATGGCCTGGCCAAGGATACTTATAGCTAACTCCCCAATTCGTAGAGAGAGAGAGAGAGAGAGACTGACTTTGACGTCTGTTTAAAATGTTGTGACATTCAAGTTTGTTATGTTTATAATACAACTGGACTCAAATTGAACCCAAGTCTCTCTCCAATTCATTTGTAGATATTGAATAAAGTTGGAACAGAGTGCAACCTTGTCTCACTCCCCAATTCATTTCTAAACTTTGAATAAAGTTGAACTCAGACTGCAACCGTGCCTAACTCGACAATTATTTGTCTGCATGTTGAATAAGTTGGTCTCAGGCTGCAACCTTGTCTCACTCCCCATTTCAAAATAAGGAAGGCTTCACAAATTTTCCTGTCATTCTACTGTAGACTGAGCTTCTCTCATCCAGCATTTCCCCTCCTCCTTAGACTAGACTGAGGGGAATGGACAATTTATTCCCCCCGGGTCACTACCGCCGAATCTTCTCTGTTTGGTTCCAATTTCTCAACGTGTGAGGAAAATAAGGAGCGCTTCACGGATTTGCGTGTCATCCTTTCGCAGGGGCCATGCTAATCTTCTCTGTATCGATCCAATTTTAGTATATGTGCTGCCAAAGCGAGCACAATGCAGAGGTATGAGAGGCCCTCATATATAGATCACAACCCCTCTGAAGGTTCTGGTCATGGTTGGGGTCAAACAGAGTTCAGACCCTCAAAAACCACCCCTAGAATATTGCTGTGATGTTGAAACTTTCTTTGGAGATGTAGAACTTGAAATAGAATTGACTTTAGATTTTTTAAAGATTGATCTTAGACTAAAATGTAGTTTAAAAACAAAGCCTTTTATGATTCAGGACTCTTGGTCTGTAACCCCTCCCTCACCTGCTGCTTTTAGTTGCTCCTCCCCAAGTCTTTGTTCCCCTGCCCCGACCACTTCCCACGTTTTCTGCAACATGGCCTGGCCAAGGATACTTATAGCTAACTCCCCAATTCGTAGAGAGAGAGAGAGAGAGACTGACTTTGACGTCTGTTTAAAATGTTGTGACATTCAAGTTTGTTATGTTTATAATACAACTGGACTAAAATTGAACCCAAGTCTCTCTCCAATTCATTTGTAGATATTGAATAAAGTTGGAACAGAGTGCAACCTTGTCTCACTCCCCAATTCATTTCTAAACTTTGAATAAAGTTGAACTCAGACTGCAACCGTGCCTAACTCGACAATTATTTGTCTGCATGTTGAATAAGTTGGTCTCAGGCTGCAACCTTGTCTCACTCCCCATTTCAAAATAAGGAAGGCTTCACAAATTTTCCTGTCATTCTACTGTAGACTGAGCTTCTCTCATCCAGCATTTCCCCTCCTCCTTAGACTAGACTGAGGGGAATGGACAATTTATTCCCCCGGTCACTACCGCCGAATCTTCTCTGTTTGGTTCCAATTTCTCTGTTCTCAACGTGTGAGGAAAATAAGGAGCGCTTCACGGATTTGCGTGTCATCCTTTCGCAGGGGCCATGCTAATCTTCTCTGTATCGATCCAATTTTAGTATATGTGCTGCCAAAGCGAGCACAATGCAGAGGTATGAGAGGCCCTCATATATAGATCACAACCCCTCTGAAGGTTCTGGTCATGGTTGGGGTCAAACAGAGTTCAGACCCTCAAAAACCACCCCTAGAATATTGCTGTGATGTTGAAACTTTCTTTGGAGATGTAGAACTTGAAATAGAATTGACTTTAGATTTTTTAAAGATTGATCTTAGACTAAAATGTAGTTTAAAAACAAAGCCTTTTATGATTCAGGACTCTTGGTCTGTAACCCCTCCCTCACCTGCTGCTTTTAGTTGCTCCTCCCCAAGTCTTTGTTCCCCTGCCCCGACCACTTCCCACGTTTTCTGCAACATGGCCTGGCCAAGGATACTTATAGCTAACTCCCCAATTCGTAGAGAGAGAGAGAGAGAGAGAGACTGACTTTGACGTCTGTTTAAAATGTTGTGACATTCAAGTTTGTTATGTTTATAATACAACTGGACTAAAATTGAACCCAAGTCTCTCTCCAATTCATTTGTAGATATTGAATAAAGTTGGAACAGAGTGCAACCTTGTCTCACTCCCCAATTCATTTCTAAACTTTGAATAAAGTTGAACTCAGACTGCAACCGTGCCTAACTCGACAATTATTTGTCTGCATGTTGAATAAGTTGGTCTCAGGCTGCAACCTTGTCTCACTCCCCATTTCAAAATAAGGAAGGCTTCACAAATTTTCCTGTCATTCTACTGTAGACTGAGCTTCTCTCATCCAGCATTTCCCCTCCTCCTTAGACTAGACTGAGGGGAATGGACAATTTATTCCCCCGGGTCACTACCGCCGAATCTTCTCTGTTTGGTTCCAATTTCTCTGTGTCTGTGGGGAAAATAAGGAGCGCTTCACGGATTTGCGTGTCATCCTTTCGCAGGGGCCATGCTAATCTTCTCTGTATCGATCCAATTTTAGTATATGTGCTGCCAAAGCGAGCACAATGCAGAGGTATGAGAGGCCCTCATATATAGATCACAACCCCTCTGAAGGTTCTGGTCATGGTTGGGGTCAAACAGAGTTCAGACCCTCAAAAACCACCCCTAGAATATTGCTGTGATGTTAAAACTTTCTTTGGAGATGTAGAACTTGAAATAGAATTGACTTTAGATTTTTTAAAGATTGATCTTAGACTAAAATGTAGTTTAAAAACAAAGCCTTTTATGATTCAGGACTCTTGGTCTGTAACCCCTCCCTCACCTGCTGCTTTTAGTTGCTCCTCCCCAAGTCTTTGTTCCCCTGCCCCGACCACTTCCCACGTTTTCTGCAACATGGCCTGGCCAAGGATACTTATAGCTAACTCCCCAATTCGTAGAGAGAGAGAGAGAGAGAGACTGACTTTGACGTCTGTTTAAAATGTTGTGACATTCAAGTTTGTTATGTTTAATACAACTGGACTAAAATTGAACCCAAGTCTCTCTCCAATTCATTTGTAGATATTGAATAAAGTTGGAACAGAGTGCAACCTTGTCTCACTCCCCAATTCATTTCTAAACTTTGAATAAAGTTGAACTCAGACTGCAACCGTGCCTAACTCGACAATTATTTGTCTGCATGTTGAATAAGTTGGTCTCAGGCTGCAACCTTGTCTCACTCCCCATTTCAAAATAAGGAAGGCTTCACAAATTTTCCTGTCATTCTACTGTAGACTGAGCTCTCTCATCCAGCATTCCCCTCCTCCTTAGACTAGACTGAGGGGAATGGACAATTTATTCCCCCGGGTCACTACCGCCCAATCTTCTCTGTTTGGTTCCAATTTCTCTGTGTCTGAGGAAAATAAAATAAGGAGCGCTTCACGGATTTGCGTGTCATCCTTTCGCAGGGGCCATGCTAATCTTCTCTGTATCGATCCAATTTTAGTATATGTGCTGCCAAAGCGAGCACAATGCAGAGGTATGAGAGGCCCTCATATATAGATCACAACCCCTCTGAAGGTTCTGGTCATGGTTGGGGTCAAACAGAGTTCAGACCCTCAAAAACCACCCCTAGAATATTGCTGTGATGTTGAAACTTTCTTTGGAGATGTAGAACTTGAAATAGAATTGACTTTAGATTTTTTAAAGATTGATCTTAGACTAAAATGTAGTTTAAAAACAAAGCCTTTTATGATTCAGGACTCTTGGTCTGTAACCCCTCCCTCACCTGCTGCTTTTAGTTGCTCCTCCCCAAGTCTTTGTTCCCCTGCCCCGACCACTTCCCACGTTTTCTGCAACATGGCCTGGCCAAGGATACTTATAGCTAACTCCCCAATTCGTAGAGAGAGAGAGAGAGACTGACTTTGACGTCTGTTTAAAATGTTGTGACATTCAAGTTTGTTATGTTTAATACAACTGGACTAAAATTGAACCCAAGTCTCTCTCCAATTCATTTGTAGATATTGAATAAAGTTGGAACAGAGTGCAACCTTGTCTCACTCCCCAATTCATTTCTAAACTTTGAATAAAGTTGAACTCAGACTGCAACCGTGCCTAACTCGACAATTATTTGTCTGCATGTTGAATAAGTTGGTCTCAGGCTGCAACCTTGTCTCACTCCCCATTTCAAAATAAGGAAGGCTTCACAAATTTTCCTGTCATTCTACTGTAGACTGAGCTTCTCTCATCCAGCATTTCCCCTCCTCCTTAGACTAGACTGAGGGGAATGGACCATTTATTCCCCCGGGTCACTACCGCCGAATCTTCTCTGTTTGGTTCCAATTTCTCTGTGTCTCGACGTGTGAGGAAAATAAGGAGCGCTTCACGGATTTGCGTGTCATCCTTTCGCAGGGGCCATGCTAATCTTCTCTGTATCGATCCAATTTTAGTATATGTGCTGCCAAAGCGAGCACAATGCAGAGGTATGAGAGGCCCTCATATATAGATCACAACCCCTCTGAAGGTTCTGGTCATGGTTGGGGTCAAACAGAGTTCAGACCCTCAAAAACCACCCCTAGAATATTGCTGTGATGTTGAAACTTTCTTTGGAGATGTAGAACTTGAAATAGAATTGACTTTAGATTTTTTAAAGATTGATCTTAGACTAAAATGTAGTTTAAAAACAAAGCCTTTTATGATTCAGGACTCTTGGTCTGTAACCCCTCCCTCACCTGCTGCTTTTAGTTGCTCCTCCCCAAGTCTTTGTTCCCCTGCCCCGACCACTTCCCACGTTTTCTGCAACATGGCCTGGCCAAGGATACTTATAGCTAACTCCCCAATTCGAGAGAGAGAGAGAGAGAGAGACTGACTTTGACGTCTGTTTAAAATGTTGTGACATTCAAGTTTGTTATGTTTAATACAACTGGACTAAAATTGAACCCAAGTCTCTCTCCAATTCATTTGTAGATATTGAATAAAGTTGGAACAGAGTGCAACCTTGTCTCACTCCCCAATTCATTTCTAAACTTTGAATAAAGTTGAACTCAGACTGCAACCGTGCCTAACTCGACAATTATTTGTCTGCATGTTGAATAAGTTGGTCTCAGGCTGCAACCTTGTCTCACTCCCCCATTTCAAAATAAGGAAGGCTTCACAAATTTTCCTGTCATTCTACTGTAGACTGAGCCTCTCTCATACAGCATTTCCCCTCCTCCTTAGACTAGACTGAGGGGAATGGACAATTTATTCCCCCCGGGTCACTACCGCCGAATCTTCTCTGTTTGGTTCCAATTTCTCTGTGTCTCGACGTGTGAGGAAAATAAGGAGCGCTTCACGGATTTGCGTGTCATCCTTTCGCAGGGGCCACGCTAATCTTCTCTGTATCGATCCAATTTTAGTATATGTGCTGCCAAAGCGAGCACAATACAAAGCTATGAGAGGCCCTCATATATAGATCACAACCCCTCTGAAGGTTCTGGTCATGGTTGGGGTCAAACAGAATTCAGGATTGGTGGGTACCCTGTGGGACAGTTGATTTTACATAGGTTAATGCGATTAGCATGAGGTTGTAATGTAAGTAACAAGAACATTTCCCAGGACATAGACATATCTGATATTGGCAGAAATCTTAAATTCTTGTTAATCTGACTGCACTGTCTAATTTACAGTAGCTATTACAGTGATACACCGTGCTATTGTGTGAGGAAAGAGCACAGTTTTGAACATGAAAAGTTATTAATAAACAAACTGGGCACATTTTGGCAGTCTTCATACCATTTTTTTTACAGAAATGCAATGGTTCATTGGATCAGACTAAAACTTTGCATGTTCGCTGCTGCCATCTAGTGGCCAATATGTAGAATGCACCTGGCCTTTCTGTTTCATTTCAAAGACAAAAAAATATTTTTTTTTCATAGTATTATCTTTTACCAGGTGTTATGTGTTATATTCTCCTACATTCCGTTCACCTTTCTACAAACTTTAAAGTGCTTCCTTTAAAATGGTACCAAGAAAATGCATATCCTTACTTCAGGGCCTGAGCTACAGGCAGTTAGATTTAGGTATGTAATTTTAGGTGAAAATTGGGGGAAAAAGGGGGGCCAATCCTTAAGAGGTTTTTAGCTTTTTGAGGCTTTGAGCACCGGGTCAAAGAGTGATAACAGGCACATAAGCTCAGTCTCTAGTAGGAGTTTTAATGATGAACCAGAGTATACAAGTGGTCTGTGTACAGATGGAAACAGAATGTAAATCCAATAAACAATATACATTAAATAATAAATGTTAGCTCAATCTCTATACACAATTTACAATGATAGAAAAATAACACCATAATTCCTCCCGTGGGAGTTCACATGACAACACCAACTGGGCTAATCACACAATAGTAATACATAGTAGGAGAACTGGTGATCTTTTGCGCAGGGGCCAAAATAATAATAATAATATAAAATAATTATTTTTAAAAAATAAAAAATATTTTATGTGTGCTTGATCTTGTGAACTATGTAACTCCTATCTTCTGATAATTTCAACATAATCTCCCAGATGTCGTCTTTCCAAATATACCAAGTTTTTGCATGTCAGAATAATGTAATTACACATGAATAGCAGTTACTTTTGGGTATGTCTATTTGGGTTGGAAATCTACATTTTGATTTCATGTGTGTCTCATAAGTTTCTAAATTCCCTTACCGGGTATAACTCTTCGCACACTGCAAGCATTGGAATGGCTTCTCTCGTGTTTATTCTCTTATGCGCTTTCAGATCCCATTCCACACTGAGAGCATTGGAAAGGCCTCTCTACAGAGTGTTTGCTTTTTTTTTATGTCCCCTAATGATAAATACTTATTTTCACACTGGGAGTAGTTATAGGGCTTGTCTCTTGTGTGTGTGTGTATATATATCTTATGTGATTTAAGGGACCCCAACCTTGTAAAACTCTTTCCACACTGGGAGCAGTGGTAAGGCTTGACCCCGGTGTGTGTTCTCTCATGCTCGTTCAGTTGCCCTGACCAGCTAAAACTACTTTTACAATGGGAACAGTGGTAAGGCTTTTCCCCTGTGTGTATTCTTTTATGAGATTTCAGGTCCCCTGATCGGGAAAATGTCCTTCCACACTGAGAGCATTGGAATGGTTTTTCCCCTGTGTGTATTCTCTTATGCTCGTTCAGATGTGTTGACTGGATAAATCTCTTTCCACACTGGAAGCATTGGTAAGGTTTGTCTCCTGTGTGTATTCTTTTATGTATTTCAAGGCTCCCTAACCGGGTAAAACTCTTTCCACATGGAGAGCAGTGATAAGGCTTCTTCCCTGCATGTGTTCTCGTATGGTTTTTCAGGCTCCATAAACGGGTATAACTCTTTCCACACTGGGAAGAGTGGTGTCGTCTCAATGGTTCAGATGTCTCTGGTTCCTCTGAGTCGGGTCTCTCTTCTGCCAAAGAGAAACAGAGTGGTTAAAACAGGAGACCTGAATGAAATCTCCACATACATTTTAGTAATTTATCAGACCCTCTTATCCAGAGAGACTTACAGGCAAGTGCTCTTAGCATGTGATGCATGTGCTCCATTGTCTCTTAGCATGTGATGCATGTGCTCCATTGTCTCTTAGCATGTGATGCATGTGCGCCATTGTTCACATGACCCATGTATTTTACACTGCGTGGCTTTAAGGGAATAGTATGGTCACTATTCAGAGCAACTTGTTAGTGCATCCATCTTAAGGTAGCTTGGTGAGACAACCACAACAGTGATAGTAAATACAGTTTCCCTCAATTAGATGTGATAATGTATAATGACCTGGCCTGTGTCCCATAATAGAACCAGGCTAATAATGACTAGCAATCTTTTAAATGAACATTCCCCTGTGTTCTTACATTGATTTAAATTTATTTACCGTAACAGCAAAGAAAAGAGATACCGCGACAACAAAACAAAAACATTGAGGAGGACTGATTTCCCCCCATTTTTTCTCTCTCTCAAAATCACATTTTTCAATAGAAAAACATAATTGAATGTTCTAATTCCACAACAATGCTTAAACCACATCAGGGGAAATCTGGGAAAACCTGAATGTTTGTGTGTAGTTACCCTTTAATTCAAGTGGCACCAGCAAGACAGTCTTGTTTGTCTAGCAGTGCTTCTGTAGCGCAGTTGTGACGGGGAGTTTTCAAAACAAAATGGCCAATGCATTGATGCAAATAATCACGATTCTGCCAGGTAGGATACTTTTTAATTGTCTTTCCGTCTACCCGAAGACATAAGCATCGCAAACGGCTACCCGAAGACATAAGCATCGCTAACGGCTACCCGAAGACATAAGCATCGCTAACGGCTACCCGAAGACATAAGCATCGCTAACGGCTACACGAAGACATAAGCATCGCTAACGGCTACACGAAGACATAAGCATCGCTAACGGCTACACGAAGACATAAGCATCGCTAACGGCTACACGAAGACATGAGCATCGCTAACGGCTACACGAAGACATGAGCATCGCTAACGGCTACCTGAAGACATGAGCATCGCTAACGGCTACCCGAAGACATGAGCATCGCTAACGGCTACCCGAAGACATGAGCATCGCTAACGGCTACCCGAAGACATAAGCATCGCTAACGGCTACACGAAGACATAAGCATCGCTAACGGCTACACGAAGACATAAGCATCGCTAACGGCTACACGAAGACATAAGCATCGCTAACGGCTACACGAAGACATAAGCATCGCTAACGGCTACACGAAGACATAAGCATCGCTAACGGCTACACGAAGACATAAGCATCGCTAACGGCTACACGAAGACATAAGCATCGCTAACGGCTACACGAAGACATGAGCATCGCTAACGGCTACCCGAAGACATGAGCATCGCTAACGGCTACCCGAAGACATGAGCATCGCTAACGGCTACCCGAAGACATGAGCATCGCTAACGGCTACACGAAGACATAAGCATCGCTAACGGCTACCCGAAGACATGAGCATCGCTAACGGCTACACGAAGACATAAGCATCGCTAACGGCTACACGAAGACATGAGCATCGCTAACGGCTACCCGAAGACATGAGCATCGCTAACGGCTACCCGAAGACATGAGCATCGCTAACGGCTACACGAAGACATGAGCATCACTAACGGCTACACGAAGACATGAGCATCGCTAACGGCGACCGAAGCCATAAGCATCGCTAACGGCTACACGAAGATATAGTCATCGCTAACGGCTACCCGAAGACATAAGCATCGCTAACGGCTACACGAAGACATAAGCATCGCTAACGGCTACCCGAAGACATAAGCATCGCTAACGGCTACACGAAGACATAAGCATCGCTAACGGCTACCCGAAGACATAAGCATCGCTAACGGCTACCCGAAGACATTAGCATCGCTAACGGCTACACGAAGTGGTAGACATATAGACCCTACACGCACCGCACACACAGGGTTGAACATTCAGGTACATTTGCCAGCGGCAGTCTGGGTTCAGCACCAACTGAAATTTACTGTCCCGGGGACAAGATCTAACGATATGCCAGGAAACTGAATAATTTAAATAGCAGATTATTTTATCTTTCATTTGCTGGCTGAGCAAAGTCGCAGGAATTAATGCAGACATGGGCAAGTCGAATTTAAGAACTTAAGGACTTTTTTCAAGCACTTCATTGTAATTTTCACATTTTTAAGTGTAATTGTTGTAATAGTCTACAAGCATAAAATCTCCCCACAAAATGTGATAGTAGTCAGTCTGCTAAAAACATATGCATTACCATTTTAACAATAATATTTATTGTTATCATTTGCCTACACACATATTATGCATTGACGTTCACATAATTAACATTCTAAAATATGTCAGAATAATGTGGGCATTGCCTGACTAAATAAACAGCCTGACTAAATAAACAGCCTGCTCCCCACAAACACACTATTGAAGTCTGTCCATGTGGTACTAGTCAGTCTGTCCATGTGATAGTAGTCAATCTGTCCATGAGGTAGTAGTCAGTCTGTCCATGTGGTAGTAGTCAGTCTGTCCATGTGGTAGTAGTCAGTCTGTCCATGTGGTAGTAGTCAGTCTGTCCATGTGGTAGTAGTCAGTCTGTCCATGAGGTAGTAGTCAGTCTGTCCATGAGGTAGTAGTGATAGTAGTCAGTCTGTCCATGTGGTAGTAGTCAGTCTGTCCATGAGGTAGTAGTCAGTCTGTCCATGAGGTAGTAGTGGTAGTAGTCAGTCTGTCCATGAGGTAGTAGTCAGTCTGGCCATGTGGTAGTAGTCAGTCTGTCCATGTGGTAGTAGTCAGTCTGTCCATGTGATAGTAGTGGTAGTAGTCAGTCTGTCCATGAGGTAGTAGTCAGTCTGGCCATGTGGTAGTAGTCAGTCTGTCCATGAGGTAGTAGTGGTAGTAGTCAGTCTGTCCATGAGGTAGTAGTCAGTCTGTTCATGTGGTATTAGTCAGTCTGTCCATGTGGTAGTAGTCAGTCTGTCCATGAGGTAGTAGTCAGTCTGTCCATGAGGTAGTAGTGATACTAGTCAGTCTGTCCATGTGGTAGTAGTCAGTCTGTCCATGTGGTAGTGGTCAGTCTGTCCATGTGATAGTAGTCAGTCTGTCCATGTGGTACTAGTCAGTCTGTCCATGTGGTAGTGGTCAGTCTGTCCATGTGATAGTAGTCAGTCTGTCCATGTGGTAGTGGTCAGTCTGTCCATGTGGTAGTGGTCAGTCTGTCCATGTGGTAGTGGTCAGTCTGTCCATGTGGTAGTAGTCAGTCTGTCCACGTGGTAGTAGTCAGTCTGTCCATGTGATAGTAGTCAGTCTGTCCATGTGATAGTAGTCAGTCTGTCCATGTGATAGTAGTCAGTCTGTCCACGTGGTAGTAGTCAGTCTGTCCATGTGATAGTAGTCAGTCTGTCCATGTGATAGTAGTCAGTCTGTCCATGTGATAGTAGTCAGTCTGTCCACGTGGTAGTAGTCAGTCTGTCCACGTGGTAGTAGTCAGTCTGTCCATGTGATAGTAGTCAGTCTGTCCATGTGATAGTAGTCAGTCTGTCCACGTGGTAGTAGTCAGTCTGTCCACGTGGTAGTAGTCAGTCTGTCCATGTGGTAGTAGTCAGTCTGTCCACGTGGTAGTAGTCAGTCTGTCCATGTGGTAGTAGTCAGTCTGTCCATGTGATAGTAGTCAGTCTGTCCATGTGATAGTAGTCAGTCTGTCTGTCCATGTGATAGTAGTCAGTCTGTCCACGTGGTAGTAGTCAGTCTGTCCATGTGATAGTAGTCAGTCTGTCCATGTGATAGTAGTCAGTCTGTCCATGTGATAGTAGTCAGTCTGTCCACGTGGTAGTAGTCAGTCTGTCCACGTGGTAGTAGTCAGTCTGTCCATGTGGTAGTATAATAATAATAATATATAGTCAGTCTGTCCATGTGATACTAGTCAGTCTGTCCATGTGGTAGTAGTCAGTCTGTCCATGTGGTAGTGGTCAGTCTGTCCATGTGATAGTAGTCAGTCTGTCCACGTGATAGTAGTCAGTCTGTCCACGTGATAGTAGTCAGTCTGTCCATGTGATAGTAGTCAGTCTGTCCATGTGATAGTAGTCAGTCTGTCCATGCCAAACAAAGGAGCTGCCACCTGAGTGGCACAGCGGTCTAAAGCACTGCATCACAGTGCTTGAGGTGTCACTACAGACCTGGGTTCGATCCCAGAATTAACAGAACTCTGCTGGTTGTCCTGGTAACAGGTGAAGCTGGTTGAGAGAATGCCAAGAGTGTGCAAAGCTGTATTTGTATTAGTTGGGGACAGCCCTACTGGGAACAGCTACCAGTGGTCAGATCTATTGTTTTTGTTCAAACTAAACTACAGCACTTACTTTGATGGGTCAAATCTGATCCTTTCTTCTCTTCTCCTCCTCTCACAGTTCCACTCAGCCCCGTTGTTTTCCTGTAGTCCACCAGCAGCACAGACAACCTCTTCATACCCAGCAGTAAGGTGATACTGGGAGAGGCACGACACGGGGACTCCGGAAGGAGGAAGGGCTAGCGTTGTCCTGGTAACCATAAAGAGGGGACACAGACACATATAATTATGGATGCTGATGTCACTGTTGACCTAAAGTGCTTTACAGAAATCCAGCCCAGACCCTGATAGAGCAAGTTGTATGCTAGACCAGACCAAGCTGTACCATCTGGTGTTCTGATCTGGAGAGACTCTTCTCTTCCTCGTCAGCATCCGGATGTTGTTGAGGCTCCCCAGAGGATCCACCATAGTCATGTCTCTCTCCTGTGTGAATGAGAACATCAAACAAACATATGGTGAACTTATGACCGTCTATTGCAATCATAGTCTTACAAGAGGCATAGATATGATATATATCAAGAATATGTCGAAACAGGGCAAAAATGACCACATTCATCATGATTTTTAAAAATATATTATAGTTCAACAACTGCATAGTTTGTGCCCCTGTTTTTAAGACAATACTCACTGGTGTTAATCGGATCTTCTGTCTCCTCCTCTTTCACTCCCAAAACGTCTTCCTCCTTCACCTTAATTAAGACAGCATCCTCTTCCTCTATAAAAGGTTCTTCCTCTTTCCCCCTATAACATCCTCCTCTTCCACTCTGGCTGCCTCCATCCCCTCTTTTACTCCTAAAGGTTCTTTATATTTTTTCACGATAACATCCTCCTCTTCTTCTTTCAACGTGATAGTCTCCTCTTCCTCCTTTTTCATTCTGAAAGCGTCTTCCTCTTCCTCTTCCACTGTGACAGCCTCAATCCCCTCTTCCACTCCAAAATGTTCTTCCTCTTCTTTCACTATAACAGCTTCCTCTTCCTCCTTTTTCATTCTGAAAGGTTCTTTCTTTTCTTTCATTGTAACACCCTCCTCTTCTTCATCTTTCACGACAATGTTCAGCGCCAGAGCTTCTTTCTCCGTCCAGTAGATATCTTCTTCTTTAACAGGGGATGAGTAGTTTAATGAGCTCATGGTCAGGGATGTTAGTTAGGTAGCATTAGCGACGAGCCTAGTGCTAGACTCAGTATCAATCTTTAACAAGTTTGCAAATTGAACAAGCAAATTAGGTTTAATTTAACCAGTAGATACGTCAACATAATTGTGTTTAAAACACTGATATTAGCTAATGTACATAACCGTGGTCTAAAGCGTCAATATTTCAGTTTTTAGTTATACAGTTTTATGTTGACTAGCAAGCTACCTCGGTGGTTGAAATAGTTGCCGTGTTGTTGTTCCTGAAGAAGCGTCCCGTCCAGTCCATTATACGTCACGCAAGAAGCATCACCCGAAAGACGCTCATCGCCATCTGCTGACTGGAGTGGGTAACGCTTTCTGTTTAACAATAAGCTGATATATTTTCTCTTACGTTTTACAAATAATACGTTTCTGTATACAGACGTAGAAGCTTAATATGAATATGTAGATGATTAATAAATACTTCTACTAATAGGTAGTGTGTTAAAACACATTTGTTTTAATACTCTGTTCATTTTTCACATTCGTTTTTATTAGTTGTGACCATACTTTTGCCTTAAAGCCACGCTTTATACCATACAAATCATCCTGTAAACAACAGAACAAATGCATCACATGCAAATAGCCCTTGATTATCAGAGGGGTGTATTATGACATCA
This sequence comes from Oncorhynchus masou masou, assembly GCF_036934945.1. NCBI lineage: Eukaryota > Metazoa > Chordata > Actinopteri > Salmoniformes > Salmonidae > Oncorhynchus > Oncorhynchus masou. The sequence goes on from NW_027004007.1 coordinate 86,605, forward strand.
TATAGAACTACTCAGACATTCCAAATATCACTTGATTATCAGAAGGGTGTATTATGACATCATATAGAACTACCCAGACATTCCAAATATCACTTGATTATCAGAGGGTGTATTATGACATCATATAGAACTACTCAGACATTCCAAATATCACTTGATTATCAGAGGGGTGTATTATGACATCATATAGAACTACTCAGACATTCCAAATATCACTTGATTATCAGAGGGGTGTATTATGACATCATATAGAACTACTCAGACATTCCAAATATCACTTGATTATCAGAAGGGTGTATTATGATGTCAGAACTACTTGCCCTGCTGGACACAATAGAGCAAATGCATCACATGCAAATAGCACTTGATTATCTGTAGTGCTTTACACTGAGTATACAAAACATTAAGAACACCTGCTCCTTCCATGACATAGACTGACCAGGTGAATCCAGGCTGAAGCTATGATCCCTTATTGATGTCACTAGTTAAATCCAGATGAGGGGGAGGGGAGGACAGATTAAATAAGGATTTTTAAGACAAATGAGACATGGATTGTGTATGTGTGCCATTCAGAGGGTGAATGGGGAAGACAAAATATTTGTCTTGGAATGGGGTATGGTAGTGGGTGCCAGGCGCCCCGGTTTGTGTCAAGAACTGCAACGCTACAGTTTCCCATGTGCACCAAGAGTGGTCCAACACCCAAACAGTGGCGGTCACTGCCGTTGAAGATGAGGCTGGACAATTTGTTTTCATGTTTTTTCATGAGCATGGCCTTGTTTCTATAACAGCATATTAGATGACTGTCATTCATATTCCATTCACCCTGTTCAATGTAACAGTGGTAGGTTTAGGCTACGACATCATACTCTAATTGTCCCTATACCCATCATGAGGTAGCAACCTAGCCTATGAATGAAAGTTTAGAATGTAGGTTCACACTTGTTGAGAGAAACATTTGAGGTGACAGACAGTGACACATGGACAGACACATTCAATATCGCCTTGCACACTCTCGCCTGCATCAAGCTGAAATAGTAATTCTATTGGACATATTCAGGTATGTTTATCCCCGTTTTGTTCCGTTGAAGAAATATTTTTCAACAGACTCGTCGGAATGAATACACCCCTGATCATGTGTTAACACAGTTCACTTTCATTACAGCCACGTTGTATTCCTTCTCTCCTCCTCTCACCTTTTCCCTTCGCTTCTGGACTTCAATGCAGAACACATCAGCTTTATGTGACCAGGCGAAAAAACATTTCCTGGCCAAACCATATCATACCTACTACACACAGCCTACATCGTTGTCACCATATTAGCTAAAGTAACATCATAGTCAACATAGCTAATATAACTAACATGTTAGTAAACTTGCTACAATCATGCAGTAATGTTACAGTGTACAGTCAGTAAGCAGTTTAGCATTTACATTGGCGGGTCCCAGTGGCAATACATTAGTAAAACCAAAAGCTTGCCTTGACTTGGAAGAGTTCCAGTGTTGTGTTGGATAGTCATAGCCAACTAGCTAACATAGCATCACTCTGTTTGAGCAGGGTGTTTCAGTAGGCTAAACTATTTGCTAGCTAAGTAAGAGAAAATGAAAGTGGAAAATAATTGACAAAATCTCTCTCTCTCGATTCTCCTTCGTTTTGTTCAAAACTGTTCAACTATTGTATTTTTCTCTCTTTTAGTCAACTACTCATGACATGTTATGCACTGCAGTACTTGCTAGCTGTAGCTTATGCTTTCAGTACTAGATTCCTTCTCTGATCCTTTCATTGGGTGGACAACATGTCAGATCATGCTGCAAGAGCTCTGATGGGTTGGAGGATGTCCTCCGGAAGTTGTCATATTAACTGTGTAAGTCTATGGTAGCCTTGAGAACCATAATCCTCCTAGGTTTTGTATTGAAGTCAATGTACCCAGAGGAGGATGCAAAATAGTATGTTTTAATAAATTATTTGATGACTATGTTGATTATTTGGTGACTATATATTGGTATTTATATTTAGTATGGTTTTATCTAAAAAGGTCCACTTTTAAATATTTTACCATTTTTATTTTTCTGAAAATAACTGAGGACGATGTTTCTCCCCTTCCTCCTCTGAGGAGACCCCACTGCACCCAAAGGACACCCAGCCAACTTGACACAATTGTGGGAAGCATTGGAGTCATCATGGGCGCTTTTTGACACCTTGTAGAGTCCCCCGACGAATTGAGTCTGTTCTGAGGGAAAAGTAATGATCAAAGAATGACGCAGATAAACAGACAACCTGAATTTGAAAAATATAATTTAATTAAAGACCGTAACATTGAAACTGACATACTCCATATTTAGTACAAATCAAATGTTATTTGACACATGCGCTGAATACAACAGGTGTAATGCTTACTGACAAGCCCTTTTAACCAACAATGTAGTTAAGAAAAATAAGGGTTAAATGTTTCCTAAATAAACTGAAGAAGAAAAAAAATAGTAACACAATAAAATAACAATAACGAGGCTAAATACAGGGTGTACCAGTACAGAGTCAATGTGGAGGCTATATACAGGGGGGTACCGGTACAGAGTCAATGTGGAGGCTATATACAGGGGGTACCGGTACAGAGTCAATGTGGAGGCTATATACAGGAGGTACCGGTACAGAGTCAATGTGGAGGCAATATACAGGGGGTACTGGTACAGAGTCAATGTGGAGGCTATATACAGGAGGTACCGGTACAGAGTCAATGTGGAGGCTATATACAGGGGGTACCAGTACAGAGTCAATGTGGAGGCTATATACAGGAGGTACCAGTACAGAGTCAATGTGGAGGCTATGTACAGGGGGTACCAGTACAGAGTCAATGTGGAGGCTATATACAGGAGGTACCAGTAGAGAGTCAATGTGGAGGCTATATACAGGAGGTACCAGTACAGAGTCAATGTGGAGGCTATATACAGGTGGACCAGTACAGTGTCAATGTGGAGGTTATATACAGGGGGTACCAGTACAGAGTCAATGTGGAGGCTATATATAGGAGGTACCGGCAGAGAGTCAATGTGGAGGCTATGTACAGGGGGTACCAGTACAGAGTCGATGTGGAGGCTATATACAGGGGGTACCGGTACAGAGTCAATGTGGAGGCTATATACAGGAGGTACCGGTACAGAGTCAATGTGGAGGCTATATACAGGAGGTACCAGTACAGAGTCAATGTGGAGGCTATATACAGGGGGTACCAGTACAGAGTCAATGTGGAGGCTATATACAGGAGGTACTGGTACAGAGTCAATGTGGAGGCTATATACAGGAGGTACCAGTACAGAGTCAATGTGGAGGCTATATACAGGGGGAACCAGTACAGTCAATGTGGAGGCTATATACAGGAGGTACCAGTACAGAGTCAATGTGGAGGCTATATACAGGAGGTACCAGTACAGAGTCAATGTGGAGGCTATATACAGGGGGTACCAGTACAGAGTCAATGTGGAGGCTATATACAGGGGGTACCAGTACAGAGTCAATGTGGAGGCTATATACAGGAGGTACCAGTACAGAGTCAATGTGGAGGCTATATACAGGGGGTACCAGTACAGAGTCAATGTGGAGGCTGTATACAGGAGGTACCAGTACAGAGTCAATGTGGAGGCTATATACAGGAGGTACCAGTACAGAGTCAATGTGGAGGCTATATACAGGAGGTACCAGTACAGAGTCAATGTGGAGGCTATATACAGGAGGTACCAGTACAGAGTCAATGTGGAGGCTGTATACAGGGGGTACCAGTACATAGTCATTGTGGAGGCTATATACAGGGGGTACCAGTACAGAGTCAATGTGGAGGCTATATACAGGGGTACCAGTACAGAGTCATAGTGGAGGCTATATACAGGGTTACCAGTACAGAGTCAATGTGGAGGCTATATACAGGGGGTACCAGTACAGAGTCAATGTGGAGGCTATATACAGCAGGTACCGGTACAGAGTCAATGTGGAGGCTATATACAGGGTTACCAGTACAGAGTCAATGTGGAGGCTATATACAGGGGGTACCAGTACAGAGTCATAGTGGAGGCTATATACAGGGTTACCAGTACAGAGTCAATGTGGAGGCTATATACAGGGGTACCAGTACAGAGTCAATGTGGAGGCTATATACAGGGGGTACCAGTACAGAGTCAATGTGGAGGCTGTATACAGGAGGTACCAGTACAGAGTCAATGTGGAGGCTATATACAGGAGGTACCAGTACAGAGTCAATGTGGAGGCTATATACAGGAGGTACCAGTACAGAGTCAATGTGGAGGCTATATACAGGAGGTACCAGTACAGAGTCAATGTGGAGGCTGTATACAGGGGGTACCAGTACATAGTCATTGTGGAGGCTATATACAGGGGTACCAGTACAGAGTCAATGTGGAGGCTATATACAGGGGGTACCAGTACAGAGTCATAGTGGAGGCTATATACAGGGTTACCAGTACAGAGTCAATGTGGAGGCTATATACAGGGGGTACCAGTACAGAGTCAATGTGGAGGCTGTATACAGGGGTACCAGTACATAGTCATTGTGGAGGCTATATACAGGGGGTACCAGTACAGAGTCAATGTGGAGGCTATATACAGGGGGTACCAGTACAGAGTCATAGTGGAGGCTATATACAGGGTTACCAGTACAGAGTCAATGTGGAGGCTATATACAGGGGTACCAGTACAGAGTCAATGTGGAGGCTATATACAGCAGGTACCGGTACAGAGTCAATGTGGAGGCTATATACAGGGTTACCAGTACAGAGTCAATGTGGAGGCTATATACAGGAGGTACCAGTACAGAGTCAGTGTGGAGGCAGTATACAGGAGGTACCAGTACAGAGTCAATGTGGAGGCTATATACAGGGGGACCAGTACAGAGTCAATGTGGAGGCTATATACAGGGGGTACTGGTACAGAGTCAATGTACTGAGGTACAGGTCAGGAGCAGGTGTTGAAATAAAATACATACAGCTTTATACAGTTTGATTTAATGTGGCTTAATGACCAAAAGCACAATTCAAGTTATAAATTGTAAAAAAAAACATGAGACAAGTGTAGAAACAGAATGTGTGTTCTCTCTTGAACTTTCAGTAGCCTATATTTGATGTGAAATATTCCTTTCGAGACAGGATTGTGCCACGGGCACAGATCTGGGGAAGGGTACCAAAACATTTCTGCAGCATTGAAGGTCCCCCAAAACACAGTGACCTCCATCATTCTTTAATGGGAGAAGTTTGGAACCACCAACATTCTTCCTGGAGCTGGCCGCCTGGCCAGACTGAGCAATCGGGGGAGAAGGGCGTTGGTCAGGGAAGTGACCAATAACCCAATGGTCACTCTGACAGAGCTCTAGAGTTCCTCTGTGGAGATGGGAGAACCTTCCAGAAGGACGACCATCTCTGCAGCACTCCACCAATCAGGCCTTTATGGTAGAGTGGCCAGACGGAAGCCACTCCTCAGTAAAATGGCATATGACAGCCAGCTTGGAGTTTGCCAAAAGGCACCTAAAGACTCTCAGACCATGAGAAACAAGATTCTCTGGTCCGGTGAAACCAAGATTGAACTATTTGGCCTGAATGCCAAGTGTCTCGTAAGGGCTATTTTACCAAGAAGGAGAGTGATGGAGTTCTGCATCTGATGACCTGGCCTCCGCAAACCCCTGACCTCAACCCAATTCAGATGGTTTGAGATGAGGAATCCTACTCACATACTTCCACACAAACAGTAGGTATCCTACTCACATACTTCCACACAAACAGTAGGTATCCTACTCACATACTTCAACACAAACAGTAGGTATCCTACTCACATACTTCAACACAAACAGTAGGTATCCTACTCACATACTTCCACACAAACAGTAGGTATCCTACTCACATACTTCAACACAAACAGTAGGTATCCTACTCACATACTTCCACACAAACAGTAGGTATCCTACTCACATACTTCCACACAAACAGTAGGTATCCTACTCACATACTTCCACACAAACAGTAGGTATCCTACTCACATACTTCCACACAAACAGTAGGTATCCTACTCACATACTTCCACACAAACAGTAGTAGTAGTTTAATTGTTCTACGGTATTTTCCTAGGCACCCACATACAAGTTCAAATCCTAAACTACACCTTGCTCAGACAGTCTGTGTTTTTCCACTATACAGATACATTGTTTAACCTAATTCTGACTAAAACTACACACATCGTCAGATTATAATTTTATGATTCTAATCAATTTCATATAGTTATAAGGTTCAGAGTGGAATTATTTTATCATTATCTTTCAACATATACATTCTTTTATCACATGATCATTACACAGGTGCACCTTGTGCTGGGGACAATAAAAGGCCACTCTAAAATGTGCAGATTTGTCACACAATGATACAGATGTCTCAAGTTGAGGAGCGTGCAATTGGCATGCTGACTACATGAATGTCCACCAGAGCTGTTGCCAGATAATTTCTCTACCATAAGCTACGTTGTTTTAGAGAATTTGGTAGTACGTCCAACTGGCCTCACATGTATGGTGTTGTGTGAGCGAGCGGTTTACTGATGTCAATGTTGTGAACAGAGTGTCCCCATGGTGGTGGTGGGGTTAAGGTATAGGCAGGCATAAGCTACGGACAACGAACACAATTGGATAGAGTCCATTTGTGTTCGTTGTCCGTAGCTTACCTTAACCTTAGCCTATACCTTAACCCCACCTATACCGTGACGAGATCCCGAGGCCCATTGTCGTGCCATTCACCCGTCTCCATCCCCTCATGTTTCAGCATGATAATGGCCCCATGTCAGAACGATCTGGACACAATATGCAGCAACATTGCATGGGAGCCATTTTTTTTTTTGTTACCTTTAACCAGGCAAGTCAGTTAAGAACAAATTCTTATTTTCCACGGCCTGGGAACAGTGGGTTAACTGCCTGTTCAGGGGCAGAACGACAGATTTGTACCTTGTCAGCTCGGGGTTTGAACTCGCAACCTTCCGGTTACTAGTCCAATGCTCTAACCACTAGGCTACCCTGCCGCCCCCATTGAAGAGGAGTGGGACAACATTCCACAGCCACAATCAAAAGCCTGATCAACTCTAGGCAAATGGTGGCCACATCAAATACTGACTGGTTTTCTGATCCATACCCCTACCTTTTCTTAAGGTATCGTTGACCAACAGATGCATAGCACTATTCCCAGTCATGTGAAAACCATAGATTAGGGCCTGAAGAATTTATTTCAATTGACTTTTTCTGTAAATTAGTCAAATCCTAGAAAATAATGCATTTTGTGTTTATATTTTTGTTCATTTACAAAATTGGAAATGATGCAGACAATTGGAAATGACAATTACATTGATGGAATCAACAATCAATGTTCAATATTAAAGCGGATCCTCCCCCAAGGCCTGAGTTACAATCTATCTTCCCCAAGGCCTGAGTTACAATCTATGTTCAATATTAAAGATGATCTTCCCCCAAGGCCTGAGTTACAATCTGAGTTACAATCTATCTTCCGCCAAGGCCTGAGTTACAATCTATCTTCCCCAAGGCCTGAGTTACAATCTATCTTCCCCCAAGGCCTGAGTTACAATCTATGTTCAATATTAAAGATGATCTTCCCCCAAGGCCTGAGTTACAATCTGAGTTCAATCTATCTTCCGCCAAGGCCTGAGTTACAATCTATCTTCCCCAAGGCCTGAGTTACATCTATCTTCCCCAAGGCCTGAGTTACAATCTCTCTTCCCCCAAGGCCTGAGTTACAAATCTTCCCCCAAGGCCTGAGTTACAATCTTCCCCAAGGCCTGAGTTACAATTATCTTCCCCCAAGGCCTGAGTTACAATCTATCTTCCCCAAGGCCTGAGTTACAATCTATCTTCCCCAAGGCCTGAGATACAATCTATCTTCCCCCAAGGCCTGAGTTACAATCTATCTTCCCCAAGGCCTGAGTTACAATCTATCTATCTTCCCCCAAGGCCTGAGTTACAATCTATCTTCCCCCAAGGCCTGAGTTACAATCTACCTTCCCCAAGGTCTGAGTTACAATCTATCTTCCCCAAGGCCTGAGTAACAATCTATCTTCCCCCAAGGCCTGAGATACAATCTATGTTCAATATTAAAGCTGATCTGAGTTACTGAGTTGGGAATCGAACTGGATTTTATTTATCTCAAAATGGGAGCAAAGTATACAAAATACATTAGACTTAGCCCATTTACATGGACATAGACTTAGCCCATTTAGACTTAGCCCATTTACATGGACATTTAAACTTAGCCCATTTACATGGACATTTAGACTTAGCCCATTTACTTGGACATTTAGACTTAGCCCATTTACATGGACATTTAGACTTAGCCCATTTACTTGGACATTTAGACTTAGCCCATTTACATGGACATTTAGACTTAGCCCATTTACATGGACATTTAGACTTAGCCCATTTACATGGACATTTAAACTTAGCCCATTTACTTGGACATTTAGACTTAGCCCATTTACATGGACATTTAGACTTAGCCCATTTACATGGACATTTAGACTTAGCCCATTTACATGGACATTTATTTTGTGAAGTCAGCAAACAAATCCACAAACACAATCCACTAAAATACAGTAAGTATGGAGAACACACTGTTCAGAAGCTATATCTGTCCTATATCCTACTGTTCAGCCAGCATCTGTCCTATATCCATCCAATGTTCTACAGTTCAACATCCTACATCCTTATCTCCTGTGTGTTCTCTCGTGTCGTTTCAGGACCCCTAACTGGTTAAAACCCTTTCCACACTGGGAGCAGTGGTAAGGCTTCTCCCCTGTGTGTATTCTCTCGTGTGTTTTCAGGTTACATAAGTAGGTAAAACTCTTTCCACACTGGAAGCAACAATAAGGCTTCTCCCCTGTGTGTGTTCTCTTATGTTCTTTCATGTGCTCTGACCGGGTAAAACTCTTTCCACACTGGGAGCAGCAGTAAGGCTTCTCCCCTGTGTGTATTCTCTCATGCGTTTTCAGGCCCCCTAACTGGGTAAAAGTCTTCCCACAGTGAGTGCAATGATGAGGCTTTTCCCCTGTGTGTATTCTCTCATGTCTTTTCAGGCCCCCTAACTGGGTAAAAGTCTTCCCACAGTGAGTGCAATGATGAGGCTTCTTAACTGTGTGTGTCCTTTCATGCCTTTTAAGGCTCCCGAACTGGGTGAAAATCTCTCTGCACTGTGAGCATTGGAAAGGCTTCTCTCTTGTGTGTGTTCGCTCATGTGATTTCAGGTACCCTAAAGTGGTAAAACTCAATCCACACGGAGAGCATTCATAATCCTTCTCCCCGGTGTGTAACCTCTCATGTGTTTTCAGGTTACATAAGTGGGTAAAACTCTTTCCACACTGGGAACAGAGGTAAGGCTTCTCCAATGTGTGCATTCTCTTATGTTCTTTCATGTGCCCTGACCGGGTAAAATTCTTTCCACACTGGGAGCAGTGGTAAGGCTTTCCCCTGTGTGCAATCTCTCATGTGTTTTCAGGTTACATAAGTGGGTAAAACTCTTTCCACACTCGGAACAGAGGTAAGGCTTCTCCCCTGTGTGTGTTCTCTTATGTTCTTTCATGTGCCCTGACCGGGTAAAACTCATTTCCACACTGGGAGCAGTGGTACAGCTTCTCCCCTGTGTGTATTCTCTCATGCGTTTTCAGGCTCCATAACTCAGTAAAAGTCTTTCCACAGTGAGAGCATTGATGAGGCTTCTCACCCGTGTGTGTCCATTCATGCCTTTTCATGTTGCCTAACTCTGTAAAACTCTTTCCACAGTGGGAGCAGTTGTGTTGTTTTGCCGGTTTGAAGGTCTCTGGTTCCTCTGAGTCTGGTCTTTCTCCTGCCAAAGACAGAGTGTTTATTTAAATACAGACCTGAATGAAACCTCCACAACTCTTACTAGGAGGTTAAATCAGATCCCTCAATAACCTGTTACCAGTTTTAACAAGCTTGGTGTGATTTTAAAACAGATGATGTTGTAAAGCTTACTGGTAATTACTGAAATGTTTACATTACCTATTTTTATTCATTATGTTCAATAATCTGAGGCCAGTTTTAACAATCGTAATCCTGTTTTATAAGTCAGAACATTAAAAAAACTACACAGTTCTATGACACTCAAAACCCAGACATCACTGGATTCCTATCGAGCTTGTGGTTGTAAATATATAACCTTCATCGCTGTATGATACAGAATGTGAACTACACACGTCCTTAAACCTAAAATAAGTCCAAAACTTGTTTTTACGTCAGGCAGACACAAAAAAGCACATCAGTAACATTTCCCCGTTGTCGAAAGGGTTCATTTTTTTGTGACGTTCACAAATATATATATATTTATATATAAATATTTATATATATAAAATATATATATATATAAATATATATATATATAAATAAATAAATATATTTCCACACTGGGGCAAAAAAGTATTTAGTCAGTCACCAATTGTGCAAGTTCTCCCACGTAAAAAGATGAGGCCTGTAATTTTCATCATCGGTACACTTCAACTATGACAGACAAAATGAGAAAAAAATCCAGAAAATCACATTGTAGGATTTTTTATGAATTTATTTGCAAATTATGGTGGAAAATAAGTATTTGGTCACCTACAAACAAGCAAGATTTCTGGCTCTCACAGACCTGTAACTTCTTCTTTAAGAGGCTCCTCTGTCCTCCACTCATTACCTGTATTAATGGCACCTGTTTGAACTTTTTATCAGTATAAAAGACACCTGTCCACAACCTCAAACAGTCACACTTCAAACTCCACTATGGCCAAGACCAAAGAGCTGTCAAAGGACACCAGAAACAAAATTGTAGACCTGCACCAGGCTGGGAAGACTGAATCTGCAATAGGTAAGCAGCTTGGTTTGAAGAAATCAACTGTGGGAGCAATTATTAGGAAATGGAAGACATACAAGACCACTGACAATCTACCCTCGATCTGGGGCTCCACACAAGATCTCACCTCGTGGGGTCAAAATTATCACAAGAACGGTGAGCAAAAATCCCAGAACCACACAGGGGGACCTAGTGAATGACCTGCAGAGAGCTGGGACCAAAGTAACAAAGCCTACCATCAGTAACACACTACGCCGCCAGGGACTCAAATCCTGCAGTGCCAGACGTGTCGCCCTGCTTAAGCCAGTGCATGTCCGTCTGAAGTTTGCTAGAGAGCATTTGGATGATCCAGAAGAAGATTGGGAGAATGTCATATGGTCAGATGAAACCAAAATATAACTTTTTGGTAAAAACTCAACTCGTCGTGTTTGGAGGACAAAGAATGCTGAGTTGCATCCAAAGAACACCATACCTACTGTGAAGCATGGGGTGGAAACATCATGCTTTGGGGCTGTTTTTCTGCAAAGGGACCAGGACGACTGATCCGTGTAAAGGAAAGAATGAATGGAGCCATGTATCGTGAGATTTTGAGTGAAAACCTCCTTCCATCAGCAAGGGCATTGAAGATGAACCGTGGCTGGGTCTTTCAGCATGACAATGATCCCAAACACACCGCCCGGGCAACGAAGGAGTGGCTTCGTAAGAAGCATTTCAGGGTCCTGGAGTGGCCGAGCCAGTCTCCAGATCTCAACCCCATAGAAAATCTTTGGAGGAGTTGAAAGTCCGTGTTGCCCAGCAACAGCCCCAAAACATCACTGCTCTAGAGGAGATCTGTATGGAGGAATGGGCCAAAATACCAGCAACAGTGTGTGAAAACCTTGTGAAGACTTACAGAAAACGTTTGACCTCTGTCATTGCCAACAAAGGGTATATAACAAAGTATTGAGATAAGCTTTTGTTATTGACCAAATACTTATTTTCCACCATAATTTGCAAATAAATTCATTAAAAATCCTACAATGTGATTTTCTGGATTTTTTTCTCATTTTGTCTGTTGTGTAGTGTACCTATGATGAAGTCGTGGACAAAAGCGTCTGCTAAATGGGATATATTATTATGAAAATTACAGGCCTCTCATCTTTTTAAGTAGGAGAACTTGCACAATTGGTGGATGACTAAATACTTTTTTGCCCCACTGTATGGTCGATTCCGTGGGAAAGTCAACCTGAACATGTGTAACGGAGGTGGAGGTGCCTTAAACTCACTCCACAGCAGAAACGTCACAGATCCAACTGTCCAACTGGTACCGTTTGTATAACTTCAATCGGTTGAACTTGTTTTAAATATATATATATATATATATATATATATTTTATAATATATTTATATATTTTAAAATATATATATTTGACATTTTTAACAAGTTTTGTAGATCAGATATGAATGAAGCAATACAGACCACATTGAAGTGTTTGGTGTTCAGTTTGCCTGTTCTCCAGTCTTGTAAAGATAGGAGGTTGACTGGGACAGGCAATGTAACATCCATCATGTTTTAGGACAAGTTTTTGTAAAACATGCACCTTACATCGGATCATCTTGAAACTTTCCCTCTAAAGCGAACTTTCATCGAGGTTTTATATGGTCTATTGGTTTCTCTCTTTTCATTGGCAGTATCCTTATTCAGTGTTATGATATTCATAACATCCATATACACTACTCTATCTTCCTGTCAACTAACAGAACTCTGCTGGTTGTCCTGGTAACAGATACCAGTGGACAGATCTATTTATTTGTTCAAACTAAACTACTTACTTTGATGTGTCGAATCTGATCCTTTCTTCTCTTCTCCTCCTCTCACAGTTCCACTCAGCCCCGTTGTTTTCCTGCAGTCCACCAGCAGCACAGACAACCTCTTCATACCCAGCAGTAAGGTGCTTCCGGGAAAGGCACGACATGGGAACTCTGGGAGGGAGGAAGGGCTAGCGTTGTCCTGGTAACCATAAAGAGGGGACACATATCATTATGGATGCTGTTGTCATAAAGTGCTTTACAGAAACCCAGCCCAGACCCCGAGAGATCAAGCTGTATGCTAGACCAGACCAAGCTGTACCATCTGGTGTTCTGATCTGGAGAGACTCTTCTCTGCCTCGTCAGCATCAGGATGTTGTTGAGGCTCCCCAGAGGATCCATAATAGCCATGTCTCTCTCCTGTGTGAATGAGAACATCAAACAGATGGTAAACTTATGATCTTCTATTGCAATCAGTCTTACAAGAGGCATGAAAATGTCTAAAAGGGCCTAAAATGGCCACATTCATCATGATTTTGTAAAATATGGTTTGTGATGCAAATGTATGCACCAATATTGAATTTTAAAAGCCTTTTATATTAGATTTAGAGCACTTTAATATAGACCACGTGGATAATTCAATCAATCTCATGGAAAAGTCCCAAAAATATATGTACCAATGGCAGATTGCCCCTTCAAACATTCCTACAGTACTGAACAACATATTCAGGTGTGCAGAACTGAAGTATAATGCCCCTTTAAAAACACCACATTAGTTCAACAACGGCATAGTTTGTGCCCCTGTTTATAAGACAGTACTCACTGGTGGTAATCGGATCTTCAGTCTCCTCTTTCACTCCCAAAACGTCTTCCTCCTCCTCCTTTATAGAGATAGCCTCCTCTTCCTCTTTCACTCCAAAGGGCTCTTCTTCCAATCCATTCTCTTTTTTCAATGTGATAGCATCATCTTCATAATTTTTCATTCTGAAAGCTTCTTCCTCTCCTTTCAGCAGAGCTTCTTTCTCCGTCTTGCTAAGTGACCACATGCTCCGGGCGATTAGCCGAGTGCAGTATCAATTTAACACATTTGCTAATTTAACAAACAAATGACGTTAAAATGAACTAGTAGATACGTAAATATAATTATGTTCTAAACACTAAGATTAAAATACCCAAGATTGGTCTAAAGATCTTTTAATGTTTCGGTTTTATGTTCGCTAGCAAACCACTGCGTTGTTTGAATCAGTAGGCTTTGTCGCTGTTGAAGAAGCCTCCAGTCCCGTCCACTAGATTATACGTCACGCAAGAAGCATCTTCTGTAAAAACTCACATCGCCATCTGCTGACTGGAGTTGGTAACGTGTGGTGGTTATGTTTGTATTATCAAATGAGGAGAGACAAACTTATCGCACAAGTCAGAGTAATACAGAAGATAGCCCTATGTGGTATAAGACCACGCCCTCAACCATAAGGCTCTCCAGAGGGTAGTGAGGTCTGCACAACGCATCACCGGGGGGCAAACTACCTGCCCTCCAGGACACCTACACCACCCGATGTTACAGGAAGGCCATAAAGATCATCAAGGACATCAACCACCGAACCACTGCCTGTTCACCCCGCTATCATCCAGAAGGCGAGGTCAGTACAGGTGCATCAAAGCTGGGACCGAGAGACTGAAAAACAGCTTCTATCTCAAGGCCATCAGACTGTTAAACAGCCACCACTAACATTGAGTGGCTGCTGCCAAAACACTGACACTGACTCAACTCCAGCCACTTTAATAATGGGAATTGATGGGAAATGATGTAAATATATCACTAGCCACTTTAAACAATGCTACCTTATATAATGTTACTTACCCTACATTATTCATCTCATATGCATACGTATATACTGTACTCTATATCATCGACTGCATCCTTATGTAATACATGTATCACTAGCCACTTTAACTATGCCACTTTGTTTACATACTCATCTCATATGTATATACTGTACTCGATACCATCTACTGTATCTTGCCTATGCTGCTCTGTACCATCACTCATTCATATATCCTTATGTACATATTCTTTATCCCCTTACACTGTGTATAAGACAGTAGTTTAGGAATTATTAGTTAGATTACTTGTTGGTTATTACTGCATTGTCGAAACTAGAAGCACAAGCATTTCGCTACACTCGCATTAACATCTGCTAACCATGTGTATGTGACAAATAAAATTTGATTTGATTTTGATTTGATTTTAAGTAGTGAAAGAAAGAACTGTAATCCAGGTGAGGTATAACAGATTCCTGGATGGTGGTGAAAGAAAGAACTGTAATCCAGGTGAGGTATAACATATTCCTGGATGGTGGTGAAAAAGAAGAACTGTAATCCAGGTGAGGTATAACAGATTCCTGGATGGTAAGTGGTGAAATAACTGTAATCCAGGTGAGGTATAACAGATTCCTGGATGGTGGTGAAAGAAATAACTGTAATCCAGGTGAGGTATAACATATTCCTGGATGGTGGTGAAAGAAAGAACTGTAATCCAGGTGAGGTATAACAGATTCCTGGATGGTGGTGAAAGAAAGAACTGTAATCCAGGTGAGGTATAACAGATTCCCTGAACTGTAATCCAGGTGAGGTATAACATATTCCTGGATAGTGGTGAAAGAAAGAACTGTAATCCAGGTAAGGTATAACAGATTCCTGGATGGTGGTAAAAGAAATAACTGTAATCCAGGTGAGGTATAACAGATTCCTGGATGGTAAGTGGTGAAAGAAAGAACTGTAATCCAGGTGAGATATAACAGATTCCTGGATGGTAAGTGGTGAAATAACTGTAATCCAGGTGAGGTATAACATATTCCTGGATGGTGGTGAAAGAAAGAACTGTAATCCAGGTGAGGTATAACAGATTCCTGGATGGTGGTAAAAGAAAGAACTGTAATCCAGGTGAGGTATATCAGATTCCTGGATGGTGGTAAAAGAAATAACTGTAATCCAGGTGAGGTATAACAGATTCCTGGATGGTGGTAAAAGAAAGAACTGTAATCCAGGTGAGGTATAACAGATTCCAACGGATATGAAAAAATGGTCGCCTTTAAAAAGGTACAAAAGATGATGAAGTAGCAGGTAACGTAAATCCAAATGAAAACGGTACTAAACTGTAGCTCTACTTGGCATTTTCCAGTTCCTCTCAGTTCCTATCAGGCTTCACTCACCTCCTAAGTAGTACTACTGATGTCATCTTACCCATAACCTATTTAGTGCCCTTATTGCCTTACTTCCCTAATCTTACCTCATTTGCACACACTGTATATAGACTTTTCTATTGTGTTATTGACTGTACATTTTGTTTATTCCATGTGTAACTCTGTGTCCTTGTTTTTGGTGCACTGCTTTGCTTTATCTTGGCCAGGTCGCAGTTGAGGGAGAGGTTGTTGTCCTGGCACCACACTGCCAGGTCTCTGACTTCCTCCCTATAGGCTGTCTCATCGTTGTCGGTGATCAGGCCAACCACTGTTGTGTCATCAGCAAACTTAATGATGGTGTTGAGTCGTGTTTGGCCAAGCAGTTGTGGGTGAACAGGGAGTACAGGAGGGGACTAAATACACAACCCTGAGGGGCCCCAGAGTTAAGGATCAGCATGGCAGACGTGTTGTTGCCTGCCCTTACCACCTGTGGGCGGCCCGTCAGGAAGTCAAGGATCCAGTTGCAGAGAGAGGTATTTAACCTATTAATTATTATTATTATTAATCTATATATAGGTATTTAATATTTAATCCCAGGGTCCATAGCTTAGTGATGAGCTTTGTGGGCACTATGGTGTTGAACGCTGAGCTATAGTCAATGAACAGCATTCTCACATAGGTGTTCCTTTTGTCCAGGTGGGAAAGGGCAGTGTGGAGGGCGATTGAGATTGCATTATCTATGGATCTGTTTGGGCGATATGCGAATTGGAGTGGGTCTAGGGTATCTGGGAGGATGCTGTTGATGTGAGCCATGGCCAGCCTTTCAAAGCACTTCATGGTTACCAACGTGAGTGCTACGGGTGGTTATCATTTAGGAAGGTTACCTTCGCTTCCTTGGGCACAGGGACGATGGTGGTCTGCTTGAAACATGTAGGTATTACAGACTCGGGTCAGGAAGAGGTTGAAAATGTCAGTGAAGACACTTGCAAGTTGGTCCGCACATGCTTTGCGTACACGTCCTTGTAATTCGTCTGGCCCCGTGGCTTTGTGAATGTTGACCTGTTCACAGGTCTTGCTCACATCGGCTACCGAGAGGGTTATCACTCAGACATCCAGAACAGCTGGTGCTCTCGTGCATGCTTCAGTGTTGCTTGCCTCAAAGCATAAAAAGGCATTTAGCTCGTCTGGTAGGCTCTCGTCACTGGGCAGCTCGCGTCTGGGTTTCCCAGTCAACAACTGATGTCATAACAACGTCGTGACATTTCCATACACGTTTAACTTGATAACTTCTACATAAATCAACTAAATCAAATACAAATGACACAATTAATCAAAGTAAAATACATTTTAAATATGTTCCCGTTTTTATTTATTTGTTGCTTGGAGACGTAAAGGTCCGGCTAACAAAGTAGGCCTGTTTTTTTGAGTTGCTTTCATACAATTTGATTTCATGTGGCCACAAACCAAAGGAACCCATTGCAAAAAAATAATAAAGTCAGAACACACTCAATCCCAAAGATCAGAGACTATTTAAGGTGTGATAATAACATCTTAAATACAAGCAAGTGAGATCTGTCTCGCTGATCATAGTCAGGGAAGAACCCCAAAATAAAATGCAGATAGTTGCATGTCCCCTCATATAGAGGAAGGTGATAATAGTACTTCATTAATGCAACAGTTACAGACGGCAGCAATGTGTTAGGGTGCAGACAGGTAATAGGCGTAGTAGTTTATGAAATGCAGTTCATCACAGAACAGAGCATCAACCTGGAGAAGTTACAACAGCTCACCCCATATTCTGCCACCCACAACAGTGTCTCTCTTCTCTCGTGTGATTTTCAGGTCTTTCTGACCAGGAAAATGTCTTTACACACTGAGAACACTGGAAAGGTTTCTATCCCGTGTGTGTTCCTTCATGCCTTTTCAGGCTCGCTAACTGGGTAAAACTCTTTCCACATTGGGAGCATCGGAAAGGCTTCTCTCCCCGTGTGTGACATTTCATGCGTTTTCAGGTTCCCCGAGGTTCTAAAACCCTTGTCACACTTGGAGCAGTGGAAAGGCTTCTCTCCTGTGTGTGTCATCTCATGCGTTTTCAAGTTCCCTAACTGGGTAAAACTTTTTACACACTGGGAGCAGTGAAAAGGCTTCTCTCCTGTGTGTGTCATCTCATGCATTTTCAGGTTCCCTAAATGGGTAAAACTCTTTCCACACAGAGAGCATTGGAATGGTTGTTCTCCTGTGTGTATTTTCTCATGATCTTTAAGATGTCCGGAGTGTCTAAAATCCTTTCCACACTGGGAGCATTGATAGGGCTTCTCTCCAGTGTGTGTTCTTTCGTGCACTTTTAGATGCCCTGAGTATCTGAAACCCTTTCCACACTGGGAACAGTGATGAGGCTTCTCCCCTGTATGTTTTCTTTCATGATATTTCAGCTGCCCTATCTGGCTAAAAGTCTTTCCACACTCAGAGCATTGGAATGGCTTTCTCCTGTGTGTATCCTCTTATGCTCTTTCAGATGTGATGACTGGATAAAACTCTTTCCACACTGAGAACATTGGAAAGGCTTCTCTCCTGTGTGTTTTCTCTTATGCTCTTTCAGGTGCAATGACTGAATAAATCTCTTTCCACAGTGAGAGCATTGATATGGCTTCTCTCCCGTGTGTGTTCTTTCATGCAGTTTTAGATGCCCTGAGTGTCCAAAACCCTTTCCACACTGGGAGCATTGATATGGCTTCTCTCCCGTGTGTGTTCTTTCATGTACTTTAAGATGCCATGAGTGTCCAAAACCCTTTCCACACTGGGAGCATTGGTATGGCTTCTCTCCAGTGTGTGTTCTTTCATGTACTTTTAGATGTCCTGAGTGTCTAAAACTCTTTCCACAATGGGAGCAGTGATAAGGCTTCTCGCCTGTGTGTGTCATTTCATGCGTTTTCAGGTTCCCTAACTGGGTAAACTTTTTTTCCACACTGGGAGCAGTGGAAAGGCTTCTCTCCCGTGTGTGTCATCTCATGTGGTTTCAGGTTCCCTACATTTGTAAAACTCTTTCCACACTGGGAACATTGGAATGGCTGTTCTCCTGTGTGTATTCTCTCATGTTCTTTCAAATGCGATGACTGAATAAATCTCTTTCCACACTGGGAACAGTGGTATGGTCTTGCTGGTTTGGTCGTCTCTGGGTCTGGACTCTTCCCACGGTCAGGGTGAGAGGCTGGTCTCTCTCCTGCTAAAAAGACAAACAGAGTATTTGCTTCAACAGAAAGACCTGAATGAAACTTCTACATGATAAAACTCTTTCTACAAGGTTTAATCTAGACAAGATCCCTCAATAAAATGCATCATCTTCAAGACCCTGGTGCTTGGTTTTCGGAACAGCAGGAGGAAATCTTCCTCCCTTCCTTCAGGCTACGATGGATGCAAGAGATTAGCTGAACAACTCCTATATTTAAGAGTTGTATTAAACAAATATATCCACAGGCAGACTGAAATGACTCTTCTACAAGGTTGTAACACTGTGCCACCCTCCTGAGGGGAGGGCAGACCTAAATACTCTGGCCATAACAGTCCCTTGTTTCATCCTTCCCGGGTTGTCTGGGGGGTTTGTCTGTTTAATCCTTCCATGAGCTTTAATCCCGACACAAATCTATGGCTGCTAGACAAGCCGAATGGTCATTCATTCTATCGGTTAAATTGCCGGGAGACGCGACCCACTTCCTTTAGTTGTCTATCTATGGATGCAACGCGGTCGTTCATTTGCTGGCTAGCTGGCAACGTTCTTATCCCTTGCGAGCTAGCCAACTATGGCTAACACGGTCACGTCAAACAGAATGACAACAAAGTAGCTGCATTTGCGTTTGTTTAAGATGTTTTCTTGTGACATTTATTTGTTTACATCCATAACAATAAGCTAATGATGCGTGATTTTGCCTGGCATAGAAAATGTGCTCTCTCGTCAGGACACTGTTCGGAGGAGCTAGCCAACACAGCCAACACGGATAACACGGATAACACTATCTTTTCAAACTGAAGCTGGAAAGACTGATGAACACATTGGAAAGGATCTTCGACGATCACATAAATCATTTTAGAAAAACGTCTCAGCGCTGTTTTCCTCTTAAGGTGAGGTATTGAAAGGTACTGAAAACATGGGATTCAATCATTTATCTTTCTCCGAACAATTGTATATATATATAATATAATTTCCCTTTTTTTAGCACACAATATAGCTCAAAATCTGTATTTATTTTACAATCTTTTTTTACTCGTCTTGATCAAGAGTCAATCATTTCGGACCCCATTGTATATCTGAACATTTATGCACCAAACAGGTGCATAAATTATTAGTGAGGGCACCGACATACCTTTTCTGCTACAAAAACCGATTTGGGGAAAATCAAGTTTCATTGGATTGAAAAACATTTGCGATATCAACTCTTCTCTGACCTCAATCTTACTTGGTAGTCAGGAGGACCATATTAACAAATATGTACAATGAGGTTTGATAGAATAGCACACTGGGGGGATTTTAGGAGTGAGAATATATGAGGTCTGATGGAGTGATCCACGGGGGGGTTTAGGAGTGAGAATATATGAGGTCTGATGGAGTGATCCACGGGGGGGGGTTTAGGAGTGAGAATATATGAGGTCTGATGGAGTGGTCCACGGGGGGGTTTAGGAGTGAGAATATATGAGGTCTGATGGAGTGATCCACGGGGGGGGGGGGTTTAGGAGTGAGAATATATGAGGTCTGATGGAGTGGTCCACGGGGGGGGTTTAGGAGTGAGAATATATGAGGTCTGATGGAGTGGTCCACAGGGGGGATTTTAGGAGTGAGAATATATGCCAATTTCGCATGCGAATTCATCAGTGAACTTGTGGGATTTATTTTATTTTATCTTTATTTAAGTCAGTTAATAAGAACAAATTCTTATTTTCAATGACGGCCTAAAAACATTGGGTTAACAGGGGCAGAACGCCAGATTTGTACCTTGTCAGCTCGGGATTTGAACTTGATCCAGCCAAAGTGTCTGTCTGTCACACAGAGTGTGTTTGTTAATGCTTCAATAAACTTTTTGTTGCTTCGTGACCCACCAATTGAGGTATCTTTTGAGATCCACCACCAGTCATTAAAAACAAAACACAGACCAACAACAACAAAAATAGATACACTACATTAACAAAAGTATGTGGACACTTGCTCATCCAAAATCTCATTCCAAAATCATGGGCATTAATATGGAGTTGGTCCCCCATTTGCTGCTATAACAGCCTCTTGGAAAGCCTTCCATCTAATGGAAGAGTTTCCCATGAGATGTTGGAACATTGCTGTGGGGACTTGCTTCCATTCAGCAACAAGAGCATTAGTGAGGTCGGGCACTGATGTTGGGCGATTAGGCCTGGCTCGCAGTCGGTTTTCCAATTCATCCCAAAGGTGTTCGATGGGGTTGAGGTTATAGGGCTCTGTGCAGGCCAGTCAAGATGTTCCACACTGATCTCAACAAACCATTTCTGTATGGACTTCGCACGGGTGCATTGTCATGCTGAAAACAGGAAAGGGCCTTCCCAAACTGTTGCCACAAAGTTGGAAGCACAGAATTGTCTAGAATGTCATTGTTGTAGCGTTAAGATTACCTTCTCTGGAACTAAGAGGCCTGAACCACGAAAAACCATTATTCAAACCATTTTCCTCCTCCACCAAACTTTACAGTAGGCACTAAGTATTCAGGCAGGTAGCGTTCTTCTGGCATCTGCCAAACCCACCATTTGTCCGTCGGACTGCCAGATGGTGAAGCGTGATTCGTCACTCCAGAGAACGTGTTTCCACTGCTCCAGAGTCCCATGGCGACGAGTTTACACCACTCCAGCCGACGTTTGCCATTGCGCATGGTGATCTTGGGCTTGTGTGCAGCTGTTTGGCCATGGAAACCCATTTCATGAAGCTCCCGACAAACAGTTCTTGGGCTGACGTTGCATCCAGAGGAAGTTTGGAACTCTGTATTGAGTGTTGGAACCGAGGACAGTGGATTTTTACACACTACAACACTCGGCAATCCCTTTCTGTGAGCTTGTGTGGCCTACCACTCGCGGCTGAGCCGTTGTTGCTCCTAGACGTTTCCACGTCACAATAACAGCACGTCCAGTTGACCAGGACAGATCTGATAAGACAGACATTTGATGAACTGACTTGATAGAAAGGTGGCATCCTATGACGGTGCCACGTTGAAAGTCACTGAGCTCTTCAGTAAGACCATTCTACTGCCAATGTTTGTCTATGGAGATTGCATGGCTGTGTGCTCGATTTTATACACCTGTCAGCAAAAGGTGTGGCTGAAATATCAGAATCCACTCATTTGAAGGGGTGTCCACATACTTTTGCATTTAAAGTGCACTTTATATCTCTCATTTCATCAAGTGTTTCCGATATTTTGGCAGTTACCTGTAGAATGGACGGAGAGGTATCGCTCGAATCGCAAAACAAAATGGAATATAACGCGGATAAAGTTCATGTGTCCAACATCTAAAGACCTGCATCACGATACTGACAGCCTGTTGGTTGATAATCGTAGCCGACTCTTTGTCATTTAACCAACTTCATTCCGTAATTGTAATTCACATAGAGACTCTGACTGTAGAGCTGCTTTGATTGGCTGACAAGAAGAAGCAAAATGTATGAAAAGTGTGTCGGCTACCGGTATGTATATTTTACAGGGTCACTCGTGAAACTGTCGTGGTCTATCCTTGTATCCTTGCATGGAGAAATGTCACAGAGGGTGTAAGGTTATTTAATGTAAAGAATATTAAAATAACTGTGTCCATCCCTAATCAACCAATCAATGGTTGGGTAATTAATCAATGGTTGGGGTAATTAATCAATGGTTGGGGTAATTTTCTCAAGAACAAGTGAAATCGCAAAAACAAGTGTCTGGACCCTTCTATAACATGCCATTTACATCAAAAATATACATTTTGTTGTATATATATATTTTTTTAAAGGCACATTTCTCCTTTAAAATGGATGTGACCATTTGAAAGCACAATCTCCGGGACACCAATCACACAGTTTAATTAAACACTGAACACTGTTCTCTCGTACTGAACGCACCCCTGAATAACACATCCAAGTGTAAAACGTCAGTAGAATGCCTCTTATTAAAAATCATACATTAGTTGAACAATGGCAAAGTTGGTGCTCCTGTTTGAGATAGTACTCACTAGTGTTAATCAGATCTCCAGTCTCCTCTTCGTCTTTCGCTATGAAATACTTATCTTCTTCTTTCGCTATAACAGCCTCCTCTTCCTCTCTAAAAGGTTCTTCTTTCGCTATAACAGCCTCCTCTTCCTCTCCAAAGGTTCTTCTTTCACTATAACAGCCTCCTCTTCCTCTCCAAAAGGTTCTTCTTTCGCTATAACAGCCTCCTCTTCCTCTCTAAAAGGTTCTTCTTTCACTATAACAGCCTCCTCATCCTCTCTAAAAGGTTCTTCTTTCACTATAACAGCCTCCTCATCCTCCCTTTTTCATTCTGAATGATTCTTTCTCCCCCTCTACCACTGTAACAGCCTCTATCCCATCTTCTCTGTGATTCTGTGCCTCTATCCCATCTCCTCTGTGATTCTGTGCCTCTGTCCCATCTCCTCTGTGATTCTGTGCCTCTGTCCCATCTCCTCTCTGTGCCTCTGTCCCATCTCCTCTGTGATTCTGTGCCTCTGTCCCATCTCCTCTGTGATTCTGTGCCTCTGTCCCATCTCCTCTGTGATTCTGTGCCTCTGTCCCATCTCCTCTGTGATTCTGTGCCTCTGTCCCATCTCCTCTGTGATTCTGTGATTCTGTGCCTCTGTCCCATCTCCTCTGTGATTCTGTGCCTCTGTCCCATCTCCTCTGTGATTCTGTGCCTCTGTCCCATCTCCTCTGTGATTCTGTGCCTCTGTCCCATCTTCTCTGTGATTCTGTGCCTCTGTCCCATCTCCTCTGTGATTATGTGCCTCTGTCCCATCTCCTCTGTGATTCTGTGCCTCTGTCCCATCTCCTCTGTGATTCTGTGCCTCTGTCCCATCTTTTGATTCTGTGATCCTCTGGATTCTGTGCCTCTGTCCCATCTTCGGATATTTTGGCATCTGGATCAGAATGATCCTATCAGATTATTTTCTGGAGAGAAAAAAACACAGTAGAACCTCTGCTGTCTTTTCTTATGGATCAGCTCTGTGTATTCCCCCCCCACCACCACCAATGTAGCGAGTAGTCAGGTATTAATACTCCTCCACCACGTGCAGATGAGACACACACAGAGAGACAGAGTTTGCGAGAGTATTCATTCAAACTGACGGTTTATTCTACATTTAAAACAGACAAAATATGCAATTAATGTTTATATAAAAAAAAATGTTTATATGTTTTATTACATTCTGTATAATTGAGTTAATGTGGCATATATATAAAAACACATTTAATATATAGAATACAAATGTCACAGCAGGTGTGTGCTCTTGTGAACTTCAGGTCCATGCGATTTGATATCGCTCTACATCCTGGGAGAAGCGGTAAGGCTTTTTGTCTGTGTGTTCCCTCATGTTCTTTCCCTAACTGGGTAAATCTCTCTCCACCTGGGGTACAGTGGTAAGGCTTTCTTGTCTGCGTGTGTTCCCTCGTGCCCGGGTGAATCTCTTTCCACGGTGGGAGCATTGCTAAGGCTTCTCTCCTGTGTGTGTCCTCTTGTGTCTTTTCAGATCACCTAACCAGGTAAAACTCTTTCCACATTGAGAACATTTGTATATCTTCTCTCCAGTGTGTTTTCTTTCATGCTCCTTTAGGTTCCATAACCGGGCAAAATTCTTTCCACACTGGGAGCAGTGGAAAGGTTTCTCTCCTGTGTGAATTTTCTTATGTTCATTCAGGCTTGCTAACCAGGTAAAATTCTTTCCACACAGGGAACAGTGGAAAGGTTTCTCTCCTGTGTGAATTCTCTTATGCTCATTCAGGCTCCCTAACCGGGTAAAATTATTTCCGCACTGGGAGCAGTGGAAAGGTTTCTCTCCTGTGTGTGTTCTCTCGTGTTTTTTCTGGTGTTCTAATCGGGTAAAACTCTTCCCACAATGGGAGCAGTGATGAGGCTTATCTCCTATGTGTGTTCTCTCATGTCTTTTCAGATTCATTAACTGGCTAAAACTCTTTCCACAGAGGGAGCAGTGGTGTGGTCTTGCTGGTTTGGACGTCTCTGGCTCTGGTTCCTCTGTGTCTGGCCTCTCTCCTGTCAAAAACAGATTATTTAGTATAACAAAGAGATCAGGGTCATGTTCAATATAAACTGTAGCAAATGGACCGAAACTGGGAGGGACAAAATGGGAGGGTTGTTGTCTTCTGTTGCAAAACCTTCTGCAACTGTGTGGACTAACGAATATGACCCAGAATGAATCTTCCACATACATGATTTACCTTTTTCTCATTTCTATTGGGCATTAAAATAATAACCACCGTCTTTTTTCAAGGCAATAGTATAAGATAAAATCATTTTACCTATATTATTTAATAAAATACAATTAAGATTTATTTTTTTAAACATATACATTTGTCGAGGATGATGGGAGGTCCTCCATCTTCACCCTGGTGTGTTATTCCTGTTCCCATGTGCTTTAAGTGTGTTTCATTGGTCTGTAATCTGGTCTGTTGCATCCTTTAAGTGTGTTTCATTGGTCTGTAATCTGGTCTGTTGCATCCTTTAAGTGTGTTTCATTGGTCTGTAATCTGGTCTGTTGCATGGACAAGTTCCGTTGACTTTTGGTTAATATATGATGTTCATTTTGTCAAGCTATTTACAAAAGGGTCCAGTTTCAGGCAAATTGACACATTTTTTTCCATGTCGTGGATGATCTTGGTGATGTTGGTCCAGTCCAGGAGGTATTGGATGATGTTGGTGATGTTGGTCCAGTCCAGGAGGTATTGGAGGTGATGGATGTTGTTAGGGGTTGTTGGTCCAATCCAGGAGGAATTGGAGGTGATGGATGTTGTTGGTGTTGTTGGTACAGTCCAGGAGGTATTGGAGGTGATGGATGTTGTTGGTGTTGTTGGTCCAGTCCAGGAGGTATTGGAGGTGATGGATGTTGTTGGTGTTGTTGGTCCAGTCCAGGAGGTATTGGAGGTGATGGATGTTGTTGGTGTTGTTGGTCCAGTCCAGGAGGTATTGGAGGTGATGGATGTTGTTGGTGTTGTTGGTCCAGTCCAGGAGGTATTGGAGGTGATGGATGTTGTTGGTGTTGTTGGTCCAGTCCAGGGGTATTGGAGGTGATGGATGTTGTTGGTGTTGTTGGTCCAGTCCAGGAGGTATTGGAGGTGATGGATGTTGGGTGTTGTTGGTCCAGTCAGGAGGTATTGGAGGTGATGGATGTTGTTGGTGTTGTTGGTCCAGTCCAGGAGGTATTGGAGGTGATGGATGTCCAGTGCATTTGGTGTTGTTGGTCCAGTCCAGGAGGTATTGGAGGTGATGGATGTTGTTGGTGTTGTTGGTCCAGTCCAGGAGGTATTGGAGGTGATGGATGTTGTTGGTGTTGTTGGTCCAGTCCAGGAGGTATTGGAGGTGATGGATGTTGTTGGTGTTGTTGGTCCAGTCCAGGAGGTATTGGAGGTGATGGATGTTGTTGGTGTTGTTGGTCCAGTCCAGGAGGTATTGGAGGTGATGGATGTTGTTGGTGTTGTTGGTCCAGTCCAGGAGGTATTGGAGGTGATGGATGTTGTTGGTGTTGTTGGTCCAGTCCAGGAGGTATTGGAGGATGGATGTTGTTGGTGTTGTTGGTCCAGTCCAGGAGGTATTGGAGGTGATGGATGTTGTTGGTGTTGGTCCAGTCCAGGAGGTATTGGAGGTGATGGATGATGTTGGTGTTGTTGGTCCAGTCCAGGAGGTATTGGAGGTGATGGATGTTGTTGGTCCAGTCCAGGAGGTATTGGAGGTGATGGTTTTGTTGGTCCAGTCCAGGAGGTATTGGATGATGTTGGTGTTGTTGGTCCAGTCCAGGAGGTATTGGAGGTGATGGATGTTGTTGGTCCAGTCCAGGAGGTATTGGAGGTGATGGATGTTGTTGTTGTTGTTGGTCCAGTCCAGGAGGTATTGGAGGTGATGGATGTTGTTGGTCCAGTCCAGGAGGTATTGGAGGTGATGGTGTTGTTGGTCCAGTCCAGGAGGTATTGGATGATGTTGGTGATGTTGGTGTTGTTGGTACAGTCCAGGAGGTATTGGATGATGTTGGTGATGTTGGTGTTGTTGGTCCAGTCCAGGAGGTATTGGAGGTGATGGATGTTGTTGGTCCAGTCCAGGAGGTATTGGAGGTGATGGTGTTGTTGGTCCAGTACAGGAGGTATTGGAGAAAGATGTTGTTGGTCCAGTCCAGGAGGTATTGGAGGTGATGGTGTTGTTGGTCCAGTCCAGGAGGTATTGGAGGTGATGGATGATGTTGGTGTTGTTGGTCCAGTCCAGGAGGTATTGGAGGTGATGGATGTTGTTGGTCCAGTCCAGGAGGTATTGGAGGTGATGGATGTTGTTGGTCCAGTCCAGGAGGTATTGGAGGTGATGGATGATGTTGGTGTTGTTGGTCCAGTCCAGGAGGTATTTGAGGTGATGGATGTTGTTGGTCCAGTCCAGGAGGTATGAGGTGATGGATGTTGTTGGTCCAGTCCAGGAGGTATTGGAGGTGATGGATGTTGTTGGTCCAGTCCAGGAGGTATTGGAGGTGATGGATGTTGTTGGTCCAGTCCAGGACGTATTGGAGGTGATGGATGTTGTTGGTCCAGTCCAGGAGGTATTGGTTGTTGTTGGTGTTGTTGGTCCAGTCCAGGAGGTATTGGAGGTGATGGATGTTGTTGGTCCAGTCCAGGAGGTATTGGAGGTGATGGATGTTGTTGGTCCAGTCCAGGACGTATTGGAGGTGATGGATGTTGTTGGTCCAGTCCAGGAGGTATTGGTTGTTGTTGATGTTGTTGGTCCAGTCCAGGAGGTGATGGATGTTGTTGGTGTTGTTGGTCCAGTCCAGGAGGTATTGGTTGTTGTTGGTCCAGTCCAGGAGGTATTGGAGGTGATGGATGTTGTTGGTCCAGTCCAGGAGGTATTGGAGGTGATGGATGTTGTTGGTCCAGTCCAGGAGGTATTGGAGGTGATGGATGATGTCTGTTATTGTTCTTGGTCCAGTCCAACAGTTTGTCTGTATTGTTGAGTGTTTCTGTTATTGGATAAATTATGTTGTTGGTCCACTTTTTCCAGGACGGTTGATTGGAGGTGATGGATGTTGTTGGTCCAGTGTCTCCATGTGATTGTGGAATATTTTGACTTTAGTTGTTGGTTGTTGTTGGTCCAGTCCAGGATGGTAGGTTGTGGTGTGTGGATGTTATTATTATCATCCAGGATGTTGAGGTTGTGGTGGTGTGGATACTACAGTATTATCCAGGATGTTATTGGTGGTGTGGATGGATGTTGTTGGTCCAGTCCAGGAGGTGTTGGGTTGTTGGTGTTGTGTGGTCCATTATTATTATTATCCAGGATGTTGAGGTTGTGGTGTTGTTGGTCCAGTCCAGGAGGTTGAGGTTGTGGTGGTGGTCCAGTCCAGGATATTATTATCCAGGATGTTGAGGTTGTGGTGGTGTGGATCCATATTATTATCCAGGAGGTGGTGTGGATACTACATATTATTATTATCCAGGATGGAGGTTGTTGTGTGGATACTACATGTCCAGGATGTTGGGGTTGTGGTGGTGTGGTACCATATTATTATCCAGGGAGGGTTGTGGTGGTGTGGTACATATTGTTATTATCATCCAGGAGTGGTGGGTGGATACTCGTTATTATTATCCAGGATGTTGAGGTTGTATTGTTCTCATTCTTTGAGGCTAGAACGATGTTGATTACATTATTAGCAGTTTGTCTGTGTTGTTGAGTGTTTCTGGAGTTATTCCAGGATAAATTATGTTATTTAGGATGTCCAGGTTTTTTCAACAACAACAAAAATTGAGTTCCGAGTTGATGGTGGCCCAGAAGGTCGATTTTTGGGGGCAAGTCCAATGGTTGATTGGCCAGAGTGTATCCAGACATGTGTTTATGGTGTGGAATATTTTGACTTTAGTTGTTGGTTGGTTAAAAAGGGTACAGTTGTTTGTGGTTAATTATTATCCAGGATGTTGAGGTTGTGTTGATAGATGTTATTATTATCCAGGATGTTGAGGTTGTGGTGGTGTGGATACTACATATTATTATCCAGGATGTTGAGGTTGTGGTGGTGTGGATACTATATTATATTATTATCCAGGATGTTGAGGTTGTGGTGGTGTGGATACTATTGTATATTATTATCCAGGATGTTGAGGTTGTGGTGGTGGATACTACATGTTATTATCCAGGATGTTGAGGTTGTGGTGGTGTGGATACTACATATTATTATCCAGGATGTTGAGGTTGTGGTGGTGTGGATACTACATATTATTATCCAGGATGTTGAGGTTATGGTGGTGTGGATACTACATGTTATTATTATCCAGGATGTTGA
Source organism: Oncorhynchus masou masou (assembly GCF_036934945.1). Taxonomy (NCBI): domain Eukaryota; kingdom Metazoa; phylum Chordata; class Actinopteri; order Salmoniformes; family Salmonidae; genus Oncorhynchus; species Oncorhynchus masou. The sequence continues at coordinate 115,967 of NW_027004007.1, forward strand.
GGTTGTGGTGGTGTGGATACTACATATTATTATTATCCAGGATGTTGAGGTTGTGTGGATATTACATGTTATTATTATCCAGGATGTTGAGGTTGTGGTGGTGTGGATATTAGCATATTATTATTAGTATTAATGCGTACTATATATTATTAGTATCCAGTATCAGTCTTCTGTGATAATGTAATGCATACTATATATTATTAGTATCCAGTCTTCTGTAATGTAATGGGTACTATATATTATTAGTATCCAGTATTCTGTGATAATGTAATGGGTACTATATATTATTAGTATCCAGTCTGTGATAATGTAATGCATACTATATATTATTGTTATCCAGTATTCTGTGATAATGTAATGGGTACTATATATTATTGTTATCCAGTCTTCTGTGATGTAATGGGAACTATATATTATTAGTATCCAGTATTCTGTGATAATGTAATGGGTACTATATATTATTAGTATCCAGTCTTCTGTGATAATGTAATGGGTACTATATATTATTAGTATCCAGTCTTCTGTGATAATGTAATGGGTACTATATATTATTAGTATCCAGTATCCAGTCTTCTGTGATAATGTAATGGGTACTATATATTATTGTTATCCAGTCTTCTGTGATAATGTAATGCGTACTATATATTATTAGTATCCAGTCTTCTGTGATAATGTAATGGGTACTATATATTATTAGTATCCAGTCTGTGATAATGTAATGCGTACTATATATTATTGTTATCCAGTCTTCTGTGATAATGTAATGGGTACTATATATTATTGTTATCCAGTCTTCTGTGATAATGTAATGGGTACTATATATTATTAGTATCCAGTCTTCTGTGATAATGCAATGGGTACTATATATTATTAGTATCCAGTATCCAGTCTTCTGTGATAATGTAATGGGTACTATATATTATTGTTATCCAGTCTTCTGTGATAATGTAATGCGTACTATATATTATTAGTATCCAGTCTTCTGTGATAATGTAATGGGTACTATATATTATTAGTATCCAATCTGTGATAATGTAATGCGTATAGTCTTTGTGATATTTTATTGTAATGGGTATTATATATTATTGTTATCCAGTCTTCTGTGATAATGTAATGGGTACTATATATTATTAGTATCCAGTCTTCTGTGATAATGTAATGGGTACTATATATTATTAGTATATCAGTCTTCTGTGATAATGTAATGCGTACTATATATTATTGTTATCCAGTCTTCTGTGATAATGTAATGGGTACTATATTATTGTTATCCAGTCTTCTGTGATAATGTAATGGGTACTATATATTATTAGTATCCAGTCTTCTGTGATAATGTAATGGGTACTATTATTGTTATCCAGTCTTCTGTGATAATGTAATGGGTACTATATATTATTGTTATCCAGTCTTCTGTGATAATGTAATGCGTACTATATATTATTAGTATCCAGTCTTCTGTGATAATGTAATGGGTACTATATATTATTAGTATCCAGTCTGATCTGTGTACTATATATTATTGTTATCCAGTCTTCTGTGATAATGTAATGGGTACTATATATTATTGTTATCCAGTCTTCTGTGATAATGTAATGGGTACTATATATTATTAGTATCCAGTCTTCTGTGATAATGTAATGGGTACTATATATTATTAGTATCCAGTCTGTGATAATGGGAACTATATATTATTAGTAAGTCTTCTCTTGATCCGTACTATATATTATTGTTATCCAGTCTTCTACTGACAATGTACTGGGTACTATATATTAGGAATTATCCACTATACTGACAAAACTGGAATCTACCCTGACATTAGTATCCGTCTACCCACTATGACTGTAATGTGGTACTATTATCCAGGATGTTGAGGTTGTGGTGGTGTGGATCCAGTTATTATTATCAGGATGTTGAGGTTGTGTGGTGTTGATACTACATGTTATTATTAGTATCCAGTCTTCTGTGATAATGTAATCTACCCACTATACTGACAAAGACTGGAATCTACCCACTATACTGACAAAGACTGGAATCTACCCACTATACTGACAAAGACTGGAATCTACCCACTATACTGACAAAGAGAGGAATCTACCCACTATACTGACAAAGACTGGAATCTACCCACTATACTGACAAAGAATCTACCCACTATACTGACAAAGACTGGAATCTACCCACTATACTGACAAAGACTGGAATCTACCCACTACTGACAAAGACTGGAATCACCCACTATCCTGACAAAGACTGGAATCTACCCACTATACTGACAAAGACTGGAATCTACCCACTATACTGACAAAGACTGGAATCTACCCACTATACACTATACTTGACAAAGACTGGAATCTACCCACTATACTGACAAAGACTGGAATCTACCCACTATACTGACAAAGACTGGAATCTACCCACTATACTGACAAAGACTGGAATCTACCCACTATAATGACAAAGACTGGAATCTACCCACTATACTGACAAAGAGAGGAATCTACCCACTATACTGACAAAGACATGTATATGACTGGACAAATAACATGTGATGTGACAAATAACATTTGATTTGAGGACAGTACACAGTAGGACAGCACAGGGTAGCCTAGTGGTTAGAGCGTTGGACTAGTAACTGGAAGGTTGCACGTTCAAACCCCCGAGCTGACAAGGTACAAATCTGACGTTCTGCCCCTGAACAAGGCAGTTAACCCGCCGTCATTGAAAATAAGAATTTGTTCTTAACTGACTTGCTTCGTTAAATAAAGTTAAAATAAATAAAAATGTAACATCAAAACGATCGTCACGGACTATCTGAATGAGACATATGATGACCCGTCACAGATGACCTCCTGGACAAGGCCTAGTTGGTCGACCCTCGGGTTTAAAATGCACAAGGCCTAGTTGGTCGACCCTCGGGTTGAAAACGCACAAGGCCTAGTTGGTCGACCCTCGGGTTGAAAAGCACAAGGCCTAGTTGGTCGCCCTCGGGTTGAAAACGCACAAGGCCTAGTTGGTCGACCCTCGGCTGAAAACGCACAAGGCCTAGTTGGTCGACTGAAAATGCACAAGGCCTAGCTGGTTGAAAACGCACAAGGCCTAGTTGGTCGACCCTCGGGTTGAAACGCACAAGGCCTAGTTGGTCGACTCGGGTTGAAAACGCACAAGGCCTAGTTGGTCGACCTGGTTTAAAACGCACAAGGCCTAGTTGGTCGACCGGGTTTAAAACGCACAAGGCCTAGTTGGTTAACTTAACTGACTTGCCTGGTTAAATAAAGGTAAAATAAAAATAATTAAAAAAACATCAAATAGGAGAAGGTGAGCCACATAAGAGCCGTCTCAGAGATGGTAAAGTGAGGGGCATGAAAACCCAAGCCCAGCACTGGGAGACGTTGCTGCTTCTTCACCGCAACTGACAGCTACAAAGAGAAAAGTCACTGGGCAGTTTTTTTTCTTCATAAAGCCATTCTCCACCACCACAGGTCTTAGTGAAATCCAGCTGGTAGACAAGGAACTCAGCTGCGACCTCCAGTCTCATGATGCTGACAGAGAAACCAAATCCACTGGACTGGTGGAAGAACCACACACACACAAAAAAATAAAAATCCCCAAGTCATCCACCTGGCAAAGCACTACCTGTGCATTCCTGCGACCAGCTGTCCCTCAGAGCGTGTTCTTAGCACAGGTGGCACCAGCTCTCCCTCAGAGCGTGTTCTTAGCACAGGTGGCACCAGCTCAGAGCGTGTTCCCCTGGCACCAGCTCCCTCAGCGTGTTCTTAGCACAGGTGGCACCAGCTCCCCCTGGCACCAGCTCTCCTCAGCGTGTTCTTAGCAGGTGGCACCAGCCCCCTCAGAGCGTGTTCTTAGCACAGGTAGCAGGTGGCACCAGCTCCCCTCAGAGCGTGTTCTTAGCACAGGTGGCACCAGCTCTCCTCAGAGCGTGTTCTTAGCACAGGTGGCACCAGCTCCCCTCAGAGCGTGTTCTTAGCACAGGTGGCACCAGCTCCCCCTCAGAGCGTGTTCTTACAGGTGGCACCAGCTCCCCCTCAGAGCGTGTTCTTCGCACAGGTGGCACCAGCTCCCCCTCAGAGCGTGTTCTTAGCAGGTGGCACCAGCTCCCCCTCAGAGCGTGTTCTTAGCACAGGTGGCACCAGCTCCCCTCAGAGCGTGTTCTTAGCACAGGGTGGCACCAGGTGGCACCAGCCCCCTCAGAGCGTGTTCTTAGCAGGTGGCACCAGCTCCCCTCAGAGCGTGTTCTTAGCACAGGTGGCACCAGCTCCCCTTGTTCTTAGCAGGTGGCACCAGCTCCCCCTCAGAGCGTGTTCTTAGCACAGGTGGCACCAGCTCCCCTCAGAGCGTGTTTCTTAGCACAGGTGGCACCAGCTCCCCCTCAGAGCGTGTTCTTAGCACAGGTGGCACCAGCTCCCCCTCAGAGCGTGTTCTTAGCACAGGTGGCACCAGCTCCCCCTCAGAGCGTGTTCTTAGCACAGGTGGCACCAGCTCCCCTCAGAGCGTGTTCTTAGCACAGGTGGCACCAGCTCCCCCTCAGAGCTTGTTCTTAGCACAGGTGGCACCAGCTCCCCCTCAGAGCGTGTTCTTAGCACAGGTGGCACCAGCTCCCCCTCAGAGCGTGTTCTTTAGCACAGGTGGCACCAGCTCCCCTCAGAGCTCTTAGCACAGGTCAGCACAGGTGGCACCAGCTCCCCTCAGAGCGTGTTCTTACCACAGAGGTGGCACCAGCTCCCCTCAGAGCGTGTTCTTAGCACAGGTGGCACCAGCTCCCCCTCAGAGCGTGTTCTTAGCACAGGTGGCACCAGCTCCCCTCAGAGCGTGTTCTTAGCAGGTGGCACCAGCTCCCCTCAGAGCGTGTTCTTAGCAGGTGGCAGCGTAGTGACCTGCCATAGGGCAGCTTTAAAGCCAGAGACCGTAGACAGACTTGTCTTTCTTGCTTGACGTACCATCACACTTGTAAGAGAACAACCACCCCAACTTCAACGGTGATGTACCATTAGGCTAACAGTTATAAACAACTACCCCAACTGTGATGTACCATTAAGCTAACAGTTATAAACAACTACCCCAACTGTGACATACCATTAGGCTAATAGTTATAAACAACTACACCAACTTCAACACACCATGAGGCTAATAGTTATAAACAACTAACCCAACTTCAACTGTGATGTACCATTAGGCTAACAGTTATAAACAACTACCCCAACTGTGATGTACCATTAGGCTAACAGTTATTTGATAGTGTTGATGTCCTCACTATTATTCTACAATGTAGAAAATAGTAAAAATAAAAACCCTTGAATGAGTAGGTGTGTCCAAACTTTTGACTGGTACTGTGTGTGTGTGTGTGTGTGTATATATTATATACATTTACAAGAAAATAGATAGGATTGGAAATGAAGCAGACGATTACATTGATAGAAGCAACAATCTAGAATATTAAAGCTGATCTACCCCACCCACCCAAACATTTATTTGTATTTTTTTAATCCATGGGCGAGTCAGTGCCACGTCAATAAGATACCTTGCAAATCTAGCATCTAACAATGGGATTTAATTATTTCCTGGGCAGCGCTCAGTGACGTAAGTAACAAGCTTTTCAGTAGAACTGAAACGACAATGGATACTCATTCTAAAGTGGGACAAGTGTGGCTCCACAGATACAGATTGTAGACGTGAGTTACCTCGAATGCGAATCGTTGTACAATGTCATTATAGACCCGTCTTATTAATAAATGAAGTAAATCAAGAAAAGGGGTCTAAGGTTAGGTTAAACTCTTGAGAACACTTATTTCGTTTTTTTTAAGTAATTCTTGCTGGTATAAAAGATATGCTGCGTATGTTTCCTGGACCGTGCAGTAACCGTACAAGTGATCGGTGTTAACGTTCAGCCCGAGCATAGTTGCTCGTAACAAAACTCCCTCCGTAAACAAAATACTGTTTTTGCCGAGGGCACCAAATGTATGGCTAGTTAGCGTCTATGAACGGACTAAGCCAGGCCTATATATCATTAATTTAACAAGTAAAAAAAAAAAATGCATTACCAGATGGGTATAATTTGTGGAACGTTCCAACAGGGATCTGTAACAAAAACAGTAATCTGTAACAAACAGCGCATACAAAGTTGTATAGAGGCAGAATAAGATACCGGGTCGGGAGTGGGTTATTTCACAACGTTTTTTTCGCTCACCACGTTTATCCACTCTGGTATGGACAAACATTAAGAATAAACTACGTGGTGAGTTGATGCCTAATCAGCAGCTAGTTAGCTAGGTGATTTGATCATGCTACTCTGTATGCGTTGTTTGTTGTCATCCTTGTGCATGACGTTTTTGGAACAGATTCCTGTTGGAACGTTCCGCAAATTATACCCACCCTGCATATACCAATCCCAGATTACTTATTCAACAATTCCTACAGTACCGAACATGTTCCTGTGTATAACTACAGTAGAAAACCCCGTAAAAACACATTAGTTCAACAAGTCCAGAGTCTATGCCCCTGATAATACTCACTGGTGTTATTCAGCTCTTCAGTCTTCTCATATTCAGTCTCATCTTCAGTCTCCTCATCTTCATTCTCCTCCTCTTTCACTCCCAAAACGTCTTCCTCCTCTTTTATTGAGATAGCCTCCTCTTCCTCTTTCACTCCAAAAGGTTCTTCCTCCTCTTTCACTATATCATCCTCCTTTTCAGTCAATGCAATAGCCTCATCTTCCTCCTTAATATTTCTAAACGGTTCTACCTCCCCCTCTTCCTCTTTCACTCCAAAAGGTTCTTCTTCTCCATCCACTGGAATATCATCGTCTTCTTCTTTTACGACAATGTTCAGCCCCAGAGCTTCTTTCTCCGTCCAGCAGACCCCCCTCTTCTTTAGCAAGGGGCGAGTAATTTAGTGAGCTCATGGTCGGGGATGTTAGCTAGTTAGCGACTTGAAAAGTGATAGACTCAGTATCAATTTAACAAATTAACAAATGTCATATAACAAGCAAATTGCGTTTGTTAACTAGTAAATACGTAAACAGAATGTTAAAAACACAGATTAATATACACAAGATTGGTCTAAATCGCTTCAATGTTTCATTTTTATGTTTGCTACCAAGGTGGTTGAATCCAATCCTGTTGTCGCAGTTGAAGCCTCCAGTTCCGTCAACTTGATTATACGTCACGCAAGAAGCATCATCTGAAATAATCATATCGCCATTTGCTGACCGGAGTGGGTAATGCAGATTGGAAAACTATTAATTACATTGTTTATTCAAACAATGTCAAGAATTAATTTAATAACAACCAGATGTTATGTTTCTCTTACTTCTTTACAGCCAATACTTTCATCCAGGGCTGTCCTTCCCATTAGGCAGGATTACGTGACAGATTGATGAGGGCGACATTTTTCTGAGCATAAATCAGGTGGCAGGTGGCCTAGTGGTTAAGAGTGTTGGTGGTTCGAATGCCAGAGCCGGCTCGGTGACAAATCTACCGATGTGCCCTTGAGCAAGGTACTTATCCCCTAATTGCTCCTATGAGTCGCTCTGAATAAGAGCGTCTGCTAATCGACTAATACATTAACCAAGACACCGGCAACAACACATAGTAAAACCTCATATAGTTCTGCCTAAAAACAATGACAACTTACCTCACCAAGTGGCATGTGGGATAGTTAGGTTAGTAGTTTATTGAAAAATAAATGTTGAAATGTTTCAGAAACTGCCCTGTCAGTGGATTATAAAATAAAGTGTTGACATTCAACATTCATTTATGTGGTGAACTGTGACGCGCATTGGCAAACGTCACACTGGGGTTTAATTCCTTTTACACGAAGCTTTGAAAATGTGCTGTGGAGTTTCGAGCCTAATGCGGCATACTGTTTGAGCAATTGAGATTCAATAGGTACTGTTGACAAATGGTTTACAGCTTAGAAGGTTGACGTTTTCTAGGAAGGAGACAGGGGGGGGGTCTATATAATAAAGAATGAAGCCGTGACGACAGGATTAATCATGAAATGTTGAAATTTGGTCTGCATTCTGTTGTCCTCTTCTTGATGTCAATCCGCCCTGTTTTCTTCCTTCCTGTTTCCCCAACTAAAGTATATGTTTCTTCTTTGAGTATCTTTTCCAGATGTTTTTAGAATATTTCGCACTTGTTTTTGATGTTTCTATGACAACACATTTAAAAAGTTACTGCGAACAACAGATTGAAATGCATGTATATATGATTTGATTATTTCTATCAAATGAACACTTGTTGTTTATTCAAGTCAAAGGTTGTAAAAGTTTTTTTTTTTTACAATTTTCACTTCAATGCAATAGTTATAGCGAACAAATTTAAATGCAATTGTTTATGATTCGTTTATTTCTATCGAATCAACACTTGACTTAATATGTCCGGTCCCTAACGAAAACATTTGCTCATGAACGATCCTTCGTAGTAATCAGAGAGGAATGTAAATTGTTGTCAACCTTTAAATAGGCTAATGGCGAATGTCTGGTTTTTAAAATCTAGTTTTTCTTTTGGAAAAGTTTTATTGGTACAATTCCTTTAAAAACAGCTCATACATTTTTTACATAATTTATACACATAAAAACGGCAACAAAGCATAAAACACAGCATTTGAAAGTTTACATTTAAGTTTGTTAAAAAGTACATGTTGTGAAAACCAATGAAAACAACTATGAATAAAAGTACTTTCCTTGTAAAAACATCAAATCTGTAAAAGCCATTTAAAATGTGCACTAATGATCTAACAAAGGTAAAACATTTTTAAGACATGAAAAACATGTTAAAAAGCCACTTTGTTAAAAGGCTGTCTTCAGTCCCTTGTACAGGAGCGGGGTGAGTCTTTATCAAGCTCACCTCATCCTGCTCTTCTGAATGGATCATCGCTCCGTCCTTCGGGGCCCAGAGGATCCCTCCCTAGGCGCATCGCCCCTAGGCGCCGCAGTGCTGTCAGGCCGTGGCCGCCGGGACCTAGGGTGTTGTGGGGGACCCTTCGCTTGGGGTCGAGGCTCCCTTTCTTCCGTACCACCCCAGGGCTTCCGTGGCTACCATGGCCACTGCCTGGGGGTGGTCTCTACGTTTCGCTACCAGCAGGTTACGGGAGGACCACAGTGCTTCCTTCAGGCACGTGAGGGTGGACCAGAGCTTGGTGAAGGTCTTGATGGAATGGGCCTTCGGGCAGCCCCATACAGCACGAGCTGAGGTGTTAGGTCCTCCCCTGCTGGCAGACACGAGGTGATCAGGGGCCTGCTTCCTTCCACAGGTCCCTGGCGGCTCTGCACTCCCAGAGCATGTGCCTCACCGACTCTTCTTGGCACCCAACCTGGTCGGGGCACGCGGATATCCTCGCCATGCCCGTGAGTGCATAACGGCCCTGACCGGGAGGATCTCGTGAAGACCATCCAGGACAGGTCCCGATGACAATTCAGGAGAGCAGGATGGGCCACGTTGCGCCAAACCGTTGTGGGCTCACCTATAGCGAGCCAGCGCACTGGACATACTGGTTCCCGATCCTGCACAAGAGAGAGAAGAGAGCGGTGTTTTGTTAAAACCGTGACTGTTTCTTTTCAGTTTAAAATGTCTTAAAAACTTCTGGAGCTGGACGTAGGGCGGGGGTAGCAGGAAAGAGACTGGGGCTCGCAGGTCGGCTGGGATCAGCCTCAGAGTCCTGAGGTAAGATCCCAGCCAGAACCGTGCGGGCCTGAGTCTTGTTGTTGACCGGGGAGGTGGCAAGGGTCAGATGTAACGCTGTGTTGCGGCTGCCCAGGAACAAGTAGAGGTCAGGCAAGCCTTTCCCCCTTGGACCTGGGCCTCTTGACCACCTCCCTCCTCAGCCTCTCCCCACAGGAAGTAGAAAAGCATCCGCCCAGGTCTAAAATACTCCGTTTTTAAAATCTAGTACCTCATTATAGGAGCCTGGGACCTGAGAAACCTGAAAACTACATCCAAAGAAGGACAGATGGTTACAATAGCAAGAGCCATCTCATCACGGATCTGGTAGGACAAAAAGCATGGCCAATTTTATTGTTACCCCCTGGCGTTGTTTGTCAGGTTCAACTGTAGGTGACAGGGCGACGTGTTTTTATTTTATTTAGTCAGTTAAGAACAAATTCTTATTTACAATGACGGCCTACCCCAGCCAAACCCTCCCCCGGCCAAACCCTCCCCTAACCCAGACGACGCTGTGCCCCGCCCAATGCGACTCCCGATCACCGCCGGTTGTGATACAGCCTAGGATCAGATGTTGACAGGGCGACATATTTTGTGGACAAAAGTATAATCAAATTAATTACCCAGCTACAGTAATTTTGAGAAACATCGAGAAATAGTTTGGTCGATTATTTTTTAATCAAATTATCCACCCAGTCTTTCCAAACTCATAGCTAACTCTGGAAATATGACGTTATTTCAGAGTGAACATTAACCAGTTAGCGCATCATGCTTTGTGACATTATGTTAGCTAGCAAGCCCAGTCAGGTCATGTGTTTTCACGTGTATTGTTTGTTGTGTTCTTCCTGGTGACACTCGTTCATTTCGCGACCTGGGGCCTGTTGCACAAAACTAGGATAAGGGATTAATCCAGGATATCTTGGTGATCTCCTGGGGCCAATTGATCCGTAATCCAGTTGCACTAAAGATGGATAAGGAGGATATGTTATGGTATAAATTACCATGGAGATTTATTCTGTGGAGCTAGCCTGCTCCAGACCCAGGCTAAATTCAGGATCTATTTAATCTCACACTAATGTCAGTCAGCAGTCACCACAAATGGAAACCAATAGTTATTTCACTGCTCACTATACATTGTTATCACATATAACTAGACCCACTGTTATTATTTAAACGTTTGTGATCATTAATTTCAATGATTTTGGATAAAAATGATTTTTAGATGATGTTGCTATCATTAGATAATTTACAGTTAAAGATATAAGGCTATATATAAAATGATAGAATATTAGGGCCAAGAGGGGAAAAAAGCACAAAATCATAATATTGGTAACCAGTTGTTTTAAAGGAGGACAGTTGTTAAAATGACCGATGTAGGGCATTTCGTGAAATTGTACTTCAGTATGGTTTCATAAACAAAGACATGCTGATGTGCCAGAATATTAAGTATCACAAGTATCAAAACTGTAAAAACAATATGCTAGCTTTTCTGCAGAAAGAACCAGCCTCATAAATGTATGACTTTATCCTTTTTCTTCAGTGTGGCCCTAGTACTCTGTCATATAAACAAATACACATTCCATGAATATAAAAACACAATGTGTAACATTATGTTCCTTTATTGAATAAGGACAAAACAAACAGGTAAACCATCAGCTCCTTTCAAAACTGAAGTCACAGTGACTCTACAAGATGGAAAGCACAGAACTCAAGCATATTATACAAAAATGATATATACAGACCTTTGAATGTGTATGTAACACACCCTGCATGTCTGCACACTAAAATAAATGCAGGACAAATCCATACACATCAACTGAACAGGCAAATGAATGGATGCCTTAGCCTCCCTGCAGCCTTGTAGCTTACACAGTAGGCCCGTCAAACATCATAAGAGGCCAAATTCCTCCAAAAGATGCCACCCAAAACCCAAATTCCTCTGCCATCTCTACATGGGATTTAACCAAAATTGAAAGCACACATACTAACTAAAATAATTCAACACATATTGGTCCCTCAGCAGCCGACCACTGTGTCATCAGGGAAGATTGCCGGATTGTCCCAGTCCATGGCTGGTGGCACTCTGGGGGCCCTCTCCTTCCTCAGGCAGGCCACATTGTGGAGGACAGCACAAGCCACAGTAATATCACATGCCCTAACAGGGCTGACCCTTAGTTTGTGAAGGCAGTGAAGGCGTGCCTTCAGGAGGCCAAAGGTCATTTCAACTCTGGCCCTGGTCCTGGCATGGGCATGGTTGTAGGCCTGCTGTGCTTCCTGGGGTCTGTGAAAGGTGTCAGGAGAAAAGGCTGGCAGCCATACCCCTGTCTCCCAGCAACACACCAGAGAATTCACCTGTCAACACAAAATCTCATCATTACTACCTCATAAACACAGTGATATTCTTGACACAGCCATGATGGTTATAAATAGGGGTTGTGTGGCTTACCACATGTGATAGGCACTGATAGATTTCAGAGGCCGAAAGATTCTGAGTCATGGACTGAGCCAGGCCATTTTGCCACAACATTGCTGATCACACAGTCAGCATTGCAGACCATCTGAAATCATAAGATGAGGAATATTACACCAATCAATGCACATCACTGGCAATGCAGAGTGTTCGTCAATGGACAATATCAAAAAGTTATGTTCACCTGAACATTAATGCTGTGAAAGGATTTCCTATTCACAAAATCGGCCTCATGGGCACCTGAGGGGCTTTTATCCTTATGTGTGTGCAGTCCACTGCACCAATGACATTGGGGAAACCTGTCACACAAAGTAATGAGTATCCTATTATGTGTTAACAGTTGTCCTGTAATTTGTAGATCCTCTTACCTGCAATCCTATAGAACTCCTCTTTGATGTCACAGAGTCTTCTGTGGCCAGGAAGGAGATGAAGACATCTGCTAATGCTTTTGACCCCCAGCACCAGGTGTGGCCACTAGCCTTATGAAGGCCCAAAATTGTGTGTTCCTTTCAGCTGTTCTGCATCCCCACTGAGATGTGGTGGATGCAAAGAAGCACTTGTGCCTGACAAACCATTTGCCTTCACTCGTGCATGGGTCTTCAGGTGCTTAATCCTGGGACAGTAGTCTGCATAGATCCCTGATGCCATCTGCAGAAAACCTGTTTTCATATAGATGGTCATCAGGGAATGGCCAGTGGGTCCCAGGTCCCTGAAGACCCTTTCTCGCCTGAAGGCTCTCACTGAGTGTGGAGCAAGTGCTTCTTCATCCACACATCTTTTGCTAGAATGGGCATGCCATTGTCAGAGCAGAACAGGAACACACAATTTTGGGCCTTCATATAGGCTAGTGGCCACACCTGTGCTGGGGGGTGGGCAAAAGCATTAGCAGATGCCTTATCGATGACTTGGTTGTACTGACTGCTGGAAAATAAAAAAAAACCTTAGAAAGATTACCACCGTCCTGAGTGCTCACAATAAGAGCTCATATGTCATGGCTCACTTAGAGAATACTCTAATTTTTGTTTGAGCTGTGTCATCTTCTTGGAGCTGGGGAGGGAGCAAAATAATGATTAATACATTTGTGTTACAGTTAGCATACAGTGTACATTAGGCATATCTCACCTCCCTCTCAAGTTTTTTTTTTATTTCAAGGTCCAGTTTTCTAATTGTCTCTTTTTATTTCGGACTCCATTGCCAGTGATTTTCCATCTTTTTTCTTCTTGTACTGAATGTCTATGTCTGCCAGTTCTATTTGGCGCCGGAGGTGGTTGCCAACAATTTCTGATAGCTCAGCTCTGTGACTCCACAATACTTTCGCGCAGCTGGAATTTGGCAGGATGTGGTGTCCTTTTATTAATACGCACTATGTTGCCAGGCTGGCTTTTCCCACTGTATAGCATGGGTTGTAAAATAAATGAGATTTTTGATTTTGACAGGTGAATTCTCTGGTGTGTTGCTGGGAGACAGGGGGTATGGCTGCCAGCCTTTTCTCCTGACACCTTTCACAGTCAGGAAGCACAGGCCTACCTCATGCCCATTCTGGACCAGGGCCAGTTGAAATGACCTTTGGCCTCCTCATCATCGCTTTCACTGCCTGCTGTTGCTGCAGCCCTGTTAGGGCATGTGATATTGCTTGGCTTGTGCTGTCCTCACAATGTGGCCTAGCCTGAGAAAGACATGCCCCCAGTGCCACCAGCCATGGACTGGGTACTCACGGCAATCTTCCCTGATGACGACAGTGGTCGGCTGCTAACAGGACCAATAGTGTTGAATTATTTTAGTTAGTATGTGTGCTTTCAATTTTGGTTAAATATGTCCAGCGGTGGCAGAGGAATTTGGGTTTTTTTGGGTTCGTTTTTTCCCATTTGGCCTCTTATGATGATTGAACGACACCTGTGTGTAATACAAGGCTGGGGAGGAACCTACTGCATCCATTCTCTTTCTGTTCAGTTGATGTCTATGGATTTGTCCTGCATTTATTTTAGCTGTGCAGACATGGGGTGTGTTATAGGTACAGACCTTTGAATGTGTATGTATCATTTTGTATAATATGCTTGGTATTCTTTTTCATCTGTAAGAGTACACTGTGACTTCAGTTTCGAGCAGGCACCTTCTGGGTACAATATTTGCTTGTGCTTTGTTAAATATTAGTCAGGGACCATACCATTCTACACATTGTGTTTTTATATTCATATGGAATGTGTATTTGTTTATGACACACACACACACACACTGAAGAAAAAGGATAACAGTCCATACATTTAATGGTTCTTTCTGCAAAAAGCTACATTGTTTTTACAGTTTTGTTTTATGACCAATGTGATACTTAAATTTATCAGCATATGCTGTTTATACAGTGTGATGAGTTACAATTTCACGAAATGCCCCACATCTGTCATTTTAAACAACTGTCCTCCTTTAAAACAACTGGTTACAATATTTTGACTTGTGTTTTTTCCCCTCTTGCCCTAATATTCTAATTTGATATATAGCCTTAGCCAGTCTAGTGGGAAACTGTAAATTATCTAATGATAGCAACATCATCTAAAAATCATTTGCCACGCTTTTTCTCATTGAAATTAATGATCACTGTGGCGTTTAAATAATAACAGTGGGTCTAGTTATATCTTTTACCTCCTCGTATGCCTCCAGTGATAACTTTGGTTTCCATTTGTGGTGACTGCTGACTGACATTAGGGATGGTAAATCAGTTAATCTGGAATTTGGCCTGGTCTATTTGGAGCAGCCGTAGCTCCCCTATCAGGATTGGTTTCTCCTGGCATTTATACCATCCATATCCTCCTGCCTGGCTATCCATCTTTGTGCAACCAATTAAGCCTGGACGCACATGTTTTGGCTTCAAGATATCCTGGTCTTAATGTCTTAATCCCTAGTTTTGTGCAACAGGCCCCAGGTTGTTCAATGACAGACTTGTATTGTTTAAATATATCACTTGATGGTTTATTTCAGAGGCAAGTAATCATGTTTTTAGAGGGGACGAAATCAAACCAAATTGTATTTGTCACGTGCTTTGTAAAGAACAGGGGCCTGTTGCACAAAAGTAGAATTAAGACATCCGGGATAAATGACTCAGCTGAGCTCAATGAAGCCAAAACATGTGCGTCCAGGCTTAATTGGTTGCACAAAGACCAAGCCAGGATGAGCAGACACGGATTCATTAAGCCAGGTGAAACCAATCCTGGATAGGTGCGCGCTCACGGCTCACTCAAATAGACCCCGCCACAGATCACAGATTAACTGATTTACCATGGCAACTAGAGCCGCGTACTTTTCCCCGTCGGAAGCACAAATCTTCATGGAGGCATACGAGGAGGTAAAAGATATAATTAAGAAGAAAGGCAACACCGCCACAGTGATAAAGCAAAGAGAAAAAGCGTGGCAAAGTATTGCAGACCGCCTGAATGCGTAAGTAGTGCACAATTACACACTCACTGCTCCGCTGAAACATCACAATTACAATTCAAATATTTAATTCACATCTCCAAAAATGCAGTTGTACTGTAATTATGAAACGGTTAAATTTTTAATTGAAATGCACTGCAGATATGAGTGAAATTGTGTAAAGTAACTCCATCACACTGTATAAAGCTATGATAAATTTTTTGATATTTTTACTGAAAACAAGACAAAAATACCAAGTAATTTTTTGCAGTGTGACTCCATTAAATGTGTGTGTGTGTAGATTAAACAATGAACGGGCCAAAACGGACATGGCAGTAGGTCAAAATCAAATACAAGAACATTCTGCAGAATGGTATGGTCCCTGACTAATATTTAACAAAGCACAAGCATATATTGTACCCAGAAGGTGCCTGCTCACACATTGTCTGTACTGTTTTAGCAGTGAAAAAGAATACCCACAGACAAGGCACGGGTGGTGGGTCACCAAAGGCTGACCTTACCCCAGCAGAGGACATGGCCTTGGAGCTAAATAAAGGCAGGCCCGTCTTAGAGGGGATCCCTGGGGGAAAGAGACGAGCATAGGTTCCTCCCAAGATGTAACTTCATTCAAGGTATGTCCTTCCATCTCTACATGGGATACAACCACATTCATATTGAATCAATTTGGACTGTCTGACTTTGGTTTACCTATTGCTGCTTGAAATTGTCTGGCAGCACTGTGTTCCTGTTAGAGCCACCAGCACAAGCACAGACGATGCTGATCCAATTGAGTACTCATCAAGGCATACTGTAGGCTGGCATGTCTTGTCTACTAGCTTCAATGAATCCGATTAATGTGATAGGGTGAAGGCCCCAGTGCAGCAGCAACAGCACATGATGGAAGACAGATGATGAGGAGGAACCATCTCTCTGGATTCCAGAGGCATGGTATCATGTTAAGACTGGCAAAGTACTATTTACTCTACAATGGTGAGGTCCTCATCAAAATCAAAAAATCTAATTTATTTTACAGGACCAGATGCTATACAGTGAAAACCGGCCTGGCAACATAGTGCGTATTAATAAAGGACACCACATGCCACCAAATTCCAGCTGCAGCTAATTGTATTGTGTTCACAGAGCTCACAAGCTATCAGAAAGTTGTAATGACACCTCAGCGCCAAATAGAACTGGCAGACATAGACATTCAGTACAAGAGAAAAGATGGAAAATCTTGCACTGGAGTCGAAATAAAAAAAAGAGGACAATTAGGAAACTGGACAACATGAAATAAAAAAACTTGAGAGGAGGAGTGAGATATGCCTTCAATGTACACTGTATGCTAACTGTAACACAAATGTATTAATCATTATTTTCTTTCCTCCCAGCTCCAAGAAGATGACACAGCTCAAAATAAAAATTAGGTATATTCTCGTAAAGTCAAGTGAGCCATGACATATGAGCTCTTATTGAAGAGCACACAGGACAGTGGCATCTTTCTAAGGTTTTTATTTTCCCAGCAATCAGTACAACCAAGTCATCGTTATAAGGCATAGCCTCTTTGCCCACCCCCCAGCACCAGGTGTGGCCACTAGCTATATGAAGGCCCAAATTGTGTGTTCCTTTCTGCTCTGACAATGGCATGCCCATTCGTGAGATGTGGTGGATGAAGAAGCCTTGTGCTTGAGGAGAGCCTTCAGGCGAGAGGGTCTTCAGGGACAGTTGGACCCACTGGCCTTCCTGATGACCATCTATGAAAGATACAGGTTTTCTGCAGATGGCATCCAGGTATCTGGCCACGAACTACTGGGTCCCAGATTAACACCGCACTGCACGGGCCATGCACTGAGTGTGGAGCAAATGGTTTGTGTGGCCTGCGCTTTTGCTAGTGGAGCCTTCCTGTACTCAGGTGGGGGATGCAGATTCTTGAACAAGGCCACAATTTGCCGCACAATAAGGAGGAGTGTGTGTCTGGCTATCAAAGCATTAGCAGATGTCTTCATCTCCTTCCCTGGCCACAGAAGACTCTGTGACATCAAAGGGGAGTTTTTATAGGATTGCAGGTAAGAGGATCTACAAATTACAGGACAACTGTTAACACATAGTAGTATACTCATTTACTTTGTGTGACAGGTTTCCCAATAATCATTGGTGCAGTGGACTGCACACACACATAAGGATAAAAGCCCCCTCTCTCAGGTGCCCATGAGGCCGATTTTGTACAGATAGGAAATCCTTTCACGGCATTAATGTTCAGGTGAACATAACTTTTGATATTGTCCATTGTGAACACTCTGCATTGCCAGTGATGTGCATTGATTGGTGTATTCCTCATCTTATGATTTCAGATGGTCTGCAATGTGACTGTGTGATCAGCAATGTTGTGGCAAAAATGGCCTGGCTCAGTCCATGACTCCAGAATCTTTCGGGGCCTCCCAGAATCTATCAGTGCCTATCACAAGGTAAACCACACAACCCCTATTTATAACCATCATGGCTGTGTCAAGAATATCACTTTATGTTTATGAGGTATTAATGATGAGATTTTGTGTTGACAGGTGAATTCTCTGGTGTGTTGCTGGGAGACAGGGGTATGGCTGCCAGCCTTTTCTCCTGGACACCTTTCACAGATCCCCAGGAAGCACAGCAGGCCTACAACCATGCCCATGCCAGGACCAGGGCCAGAGTTGAAATGACCTTTGGCCTCCTGAAGGCACGCTTTCACTGCCTTCACAAATTAAGGGTCAACCCTGTTAGAATGTGATATTACTGTGGCTTGTGCTGTCCTCCACCATGTGGCCTGCCTGAGGAAGGAGAGGGCCCCAGAGTGCCACCAGCCATGGACTGGGACAATCCGGCAATCTTCCCTGATGACGACAGTGGTCGGCTGCTGAGGGACCAATATGTGTTGAATTATTTTAGTTAGTATGTGTGCTTTCAATTTTGGTTAAATATGTCCTACGGTGGCAGAGGAATTTGGGTTTTTTGGGTTCGTTTTTTGACGAATTTGGCCTCTTATGATGTTTGTGCAGTATACTGTGTAATACAAGGCTGCAGGGAGGCTACTGCATCCATTCATTTGTCTGTTCAGTTGATGTGTATGGATTTGTCCTGCATTTATTTTAGTGTGCAGACATGCAGGGTGTGTTATATACAGACCTTTGAATGTGTATGTATCATTTTGTATAATATGCTTGGATTCTGTGCTTTCCATCTTGTAGAGTCACTGTGACTTCAGTTTCGAAAGGAGCTGATGGTTTACCTGCTTTGTTTTGTCCTTATTC
>NW_027004007.1:134899-156130 GCF_036934945.1 Oncorhynchus masou masou
AAGTAGAATTAAGACATCCGGGATAAAATGACTCAGCTGGAGCCTGTTGCACAAAAGTAGAATTAAGACATCCGGGATAAATGACTCAGCTGAGCTCAATGAAGCCAAAACATGTGCGTCCAGGCTTAATTGGTTGCACAAAGACCAAGCCAGGATGAGCAGACACGGATTCATTAAACCAGGTGAAACCAATCCTGGATAGGTGCGCGCTCACGGCTCACTCAAATAGACCCCGCCACAGATCACAGATTAACTGATTTACCATGGCAACTAGAGCCGCGTACTTTTCCCAATCAGAGCTAAATCCTCATAGGTACGAGAAGGTAAAAGATATAATTAAGAAGAAAACATACCGCCACAGTGATAAAGCAAGAGAAAAAGCGTGGCAAAGTATTGCAGACCGCCTGAATGCGTAAAGTAAGTGCACAATTACACACTCACCATCGCTGAAACATCACAATTACAATTCAAATATTTAATTCACATCTCCAAAAATGCAGTTGTACTGTAATTATGAAACAGTTAAATTTTTAATTGAAATGCACTGCAGAATGAGTGAAATTGTGTAGTAACCCATCACACTGTATAAAGCTATGATAAATTTTTGATATTTTTACTGAAAACAAGACAAAAAATACCAAGTAATTTTTGCAGTGTGACTCCATTAAAATGTGTGTGTGTGTGTGTGTGTGTGTGTGTGTAGATTAAACATGAACGGGCCAAAACAGGACATGGCAGCAGGTCAAAATCAAATAGAACATTCTGCAGAATGGTATGGTCCCTGACTAATATTTAACAAAGCACAAGCATATATTGTACCCAGAAGGTGCCTGCTCACACATTGTCTGTACTGTTTTAGCAGTGAAAAAGAATACCCACAGACAAGGCACGGGTGGTGGGTCACCAAAGGCTGACCTTACCCCAGCAGAGGACATGGCCTTGGAGCTAAATAAAGGCAGGCCCGTCCTAGAGGGGATCCCTGGGGGAAAAGAGACGAGCATAGGTTCCTCCCAAGATGCCACCCGCTTCATTCAAGGTATGTCCTTCCATCTCTACATGGGATACAACCACATTCATATTGAATCAATTTGGACTGTCTGACTTTGGTTTACCTATTGCCTTGCAGTGTCTGGCAGCACTGTGTTCCTGTTAGAGCCACCAGCACAAGCACCAGACGATGCTGATCCAGGTAAGTACTCCATCAAAGGCATACTGTAGGCCTGGCATGTCTTGTCTACTAATACGGGGAATCCGATTAAATGTGATAGGGTGAAGGCCCCAGTGCAGCAGCAACAGCACATGATGGAGGCGATGATGAGGAGGAGACCATCTCTCTGGATTCCAGAAGGTGAGGTATCATGTTAAGACATGAAAGTACTATTTACTCTACAATGGTGAGGAGTCCTCATCAAAATCAAAATCTAATTTATTTTACAGGACCCAGATGCTATACAGTGGAAATCCAGCCTGGCAACATAGTGCGTATTAATAAAAGGACACCACATCCTGCCAAATTCCAGCTGCGCTAATTGTATTGTGTTCACAGAGCTCACAAGCTATCAGAAAGTTGTATGGCAACCACCTCCGACGCCAAATAGAACTGGCAGACACAGACATTCAGTACAAGAAGAAAAAGATGGAAAATCTTGCACTGGAGTCCGAAATAAAAAAGGAGGACAATTAGGAAACTGGACCTGAAATAAAAAAAACTTGAGAGGGAGGTGAGATATGCCTTCAATGTACACTGTATGCTAACTGTAACAAAAATGTATTAATCATTATTTTCTTTCCTCCCCCAGCTCCAAGAAGATGACACAGCTCAAAATAAAATTAGGTATATTCTCGTAAAGTCAAGTGAGCCATGACATATGAGCTTTTATTGTGAGCACACAGGACGGTGGCATCTTTCTAAGGTTTTTTTTATTTTCCCAGCAATCAGTACAACCAAGTCATCGTTATAAGGCATCGCCCTCTTTTGCCCACCCCCCAGCACCAGGTGTGGCCACTAGCCTATATGAAGGCCCAAAATTGTGTGTTCCTTTCTGCTCTGACAATGGCATGCCCATTCGTAGATGTGGTGGATGAAGAAGCACTTGTGCTGAGGAGAGCCTTCAGGCGAAAGGGTCTTTAGGGACAGTTGGACCCACTGGCCTTCCCTGATGACCATCTATATGAAAGATACAGGTTTTCTGCAGATGGCATCGGTATCTATGACTACTGGGTCCCAGGGTTAAGCACCGCTGCAGGGCCATGCACTGAGTGTGGAGCAAATGGTTTTTGTGTGGCCTTAAGCTTTTTGCTAGTGGAGCCTTCCCTGTACTCAGTGGGGGATGCAGAACAGCTGAACAAGGCCACAATTTGTTTGCGCACAATAAGGAGTGTGTGTCTGGCTATCAAAAGCATTAGCAGATGTCTTCATCTCCTTCCCTGGCCACAGAAGACTCTGTGACATCAAAGGAGTTCTATAGGATTGCAGGTAGAGGATCTACAAATTACAGGACAACTGTTAACACATAGTAGGATACTCATTACTTTGTGTGACAGGTCTCCCTAATGTCATTGGTGCAGTGGACTGCACACACATAAGGATAAAAGCCCCCTCAGGTGCCCATGAGGCCGATTTTGTGAATAGGAAATCCTTTCACAGCATTAATGTTCAGGTGAACATAACTTTTTGATATTGTCCATTGGCAGACACTCTGCATTGCCAGTGATGTGCATTGATTGGTGTAATTATTCCTCATCTTATGATTTCAGATGGTCTGCAATGCTGACTGTGTGATCAGCAATGTTGTGGCAAAATGGCCTGGCTCAGTCCATGACTCCAGAATCTTTCGGGCCTCTGAAATCTATCAGTGCCTATCACAAGGTAAGCCACACAACCCCTATTTATAACCATCATGGCTGTGTCAAGAATATCACTGTGTTTATGAGGTAGTAATGATGAGATTTTGTGTTGACAGGTGAATTCTCTGGTGTGTTGCTGGAGACAGGGGGTATGGCTGCCAGCCTTTTCTCCCTGACACCTTTCACAGACCCCCAGGAAGCACAGCAGGCCTACAACCATGCCCATGCCAGGACCAGGGCCAGAGTTGAAATGACGCTTTGGCCTCCTGACACGCTTTCACTGCCTTCACAAATTAAGGGTCAGCCCTGTTAGGGCATGTGATATTGCTGTGGCTTGTGCTGTCCTCCACAATGTGGCCTGCCTGAGGAAGGAGAGAGGGCCCCAAGTGCCACCAGCCATGGACTGGGACAATCCGGCAATCTTCCCTGATGACGACAGTGGTCGCTGCTGAGGACCAATATGTGTTGAATTATTTTAGTTAGTATGTGTGCTTTCAATTTTGGTTAAATATGTCCTGCGGTGGCAGAGGAATTTAGGTTTTTTGGGTTCGTTTTTTGTGGTGAATTTGGCCTCTTATGATGATTGTGCGGTATACTGTGTGTAATACAAGGCTGCAGGGAGGCTACTGCATCCCATTCATTTGTCTGTTCAGTTGATGTGTATGGATTTGTCCTGCATTTATTTTAGTGTGTGCAGACATGCAGGGTGTGTTATATACAGACCTTTGAATGTGTATGTATCATTTTGTATAATATGCTTGGATTCTGTGCTTTTCCATCTTGTAGAGTCACTGTGACTTCAGTTTCGAAAGGAGCTGATGGTTTACCTCTTTGTTTTGTCCTTATTCAATAAAGGAACATAGTGTTACACATTGTGTTTTTATATTCATATGGAATGTGTATTTGTTTATGACAGAGTACTAAGGGCCGCACTGAAGAAAAAGGATAAAGTCATACATTTATGAGGCTGGTTCTTTCTGCAGAAAAGCTACATTGTTTTTACAGTTTTGATACTTATGACAATGTGATACTTAATATTCTGGCTCATCAGCATGTCTTTGTTTATGAAACCATACTGAAGTACAATTTCTGAAATGCCCCACATCTGTCATTTTAACAACTGTCCTCCTTTAAAACAACTGGTTACAATATTATGACTTGTGTTTTTTCCCCTCTGTGGCCCTAATATTCTATCATTTTATATATAGCCTTATAGTCTATGGGAAAACTGTAAATTATCTAATGATAGCAACATCATCTAAAAATCATTTTTTATCCAAAATCATTGAAATTAATGATCACAAACGTTTAAATAATAAGTGGGTCTAGTTATATGTGATAACAATGTATAGTGAGCAGTGAAATAACTATTGGTTTCCATTTGTGGTGACTGCTGACTGACATTAGGGATGAGATAAAATAGATCCTGGAATTTAGCCTGGTCTGGAGCAGGCTAGCTCCTAGAATAAATCTCCATGGTAATTTATACCATAACATATCCTCCTGCCCCCTATCCATCTTTAGTGCAACCGGATTACGGATCAATTGAGC
The DNA here is from genome assembly GCF_036934945.1 of Oncorhynchus masou masou. NCBI lineage: Eukaryota > Metazoa > Chordata > Actinopteri > Salmoniformes > Salmonidae > Oncorhynchus > Oncorhynchus masou. Next base: position 139,298 of record NW_027004007.1, read on the forward strand.
CAGGATCACCAAGATATCCTGGCTTAATCCCTTATCCTAGTTTTGTGCAACAGGCCCCAGGTGTCGACTAACTGTGTTTACAAATGCTATATACACTGAACAAAAATATAGACGCAACACAACAATTTCAAGGATTTTACAGAGTTACAGTTCATATAAAGGACATCAGTAAATTGAAATAAATTCCTAATCTATGGATTTCACATGACTGGAAATACAGATAATAATATATAACATAAAATAAATTAAAGTAGTGGCGGAGATCAGAAAACCAGTCCTTATCTGGTGTGACCACCATTTGTCTCGTGCAGCGCGACATCACCTTCTCATAGAGTTGATCAGGCTGTTCATTGTGGCCTGTGGAAATGTTGCCCCACTCCTCTTCAACGGCTGTGCGAAGTTGCTGGATATTGGCGGGAACTGGAACACGCTGTCGTACACGTCAGGAAATGGGTTTCCGTGGCCTAAAATCCGCATGTGCAATACCAAGCGTCAGCTGGAGTGGTGTAAAGCTCCCCGCCAATGGACTCTGGAGCAGTGGGAACGCGTGAATGTGGCTTTGGCGGGATGCCAAGATAATTCTACCTGCCGGACCGCAGTGGCTACAATGTGGTGCAGGAGGAATATTGGTCTGGGGCTGTTTTCCTCCCATGATCAAGTCTAGGTCCCTTAGTTCCATCGGAGGAAATCTTAACCCCATCAGCGTACAATGACACGAGACGATTCTGTGGCTTCAAACTTGGCAGCAACAGTTTTGGAGAAAAGCTCTTTCCTGTTTCATCATGACAACGCCCCCTGCGCACAAAGCCTGGTTAGAATTGGTTTGTGGAGGTCTACTCAATGCTACTGATTCACTACATAGAGTGGCAAGTCAGGACTGGTGATGTTGCCTGAGTTCCTCATATCAACTGTAACTCAGTCAATGTTTTGAAGTTGTTGTTTTTATATTTTGTTCAGTGTTTATGATAATAATATAAACGTGTCTTTCTACTTCACTAAATGTGAGGTCCCACAGGCTGTGCCAACACATACTGACATGAAAGTGAATTCTGACAGTGTAAAATGTTGTATTCTATACCCATTTGAAGAGAAACAAGTTATTATTAATTAGGGGACCCCACATTTGGATTTAATATTGATCCAGGAAACTTAAGGCAGTTCTGAATATATTGTAATGTTTTTAAAAATGTATAACAGATTTCACAACATATTAAGTGTGTGCCCTCAGAACTCTACTCCGCAACCACATATCTATAACACAAGATCCATGTGTACATGTGTGTTTAGAGTGCGTATGTTATCGTGTGTTAGTATGGATGTGTCTGTGTTTGTGTTGCTTCACAGTCCCCGCTGTTCAATAAGGTGGTTTTTATATCTGTTTTTATCTGTTTTGTTTTAATTAAATCTTACTTCTGGGATGAATTACTTGATGTGGAATAGAAAGAGGAAGTAAACAATGTCCCAAAAGTCTAAAAATGACCACTTATTTTAAAGAACATCCAGATAGTGGTTCACAGTATGTAAAGACAGGTTCCAGTTGATATGGATGGTAGACAGGTTCCAGTTGATATGGATGGTTCCAGTTGATATGGATGGTTCCAGTTGATATGGATGGTATAGACAGGTTCCAGTTGATGGGGATGGTTTCAGTTGATATGGATGGTTCCAGTTGGTATGGATGGTATAGACAGGTTCCAGTTGATATGGATGGTTCTAGTTGATATGGATGGTTCCAGTTGGTATGGATGGTAAAGACTGGTTCCAGTTGATATGGATGGTATAGACTGGTTCCAGTTGATATGGATGGTAGACAGGTTCCAGTTGATATGGATGGTTCCAGTTGATATGGATGGTATAGACAGGTTCCAGTTGATATGGATGGTTCCAGTTGATATGGATGGTTCCAGTTGGTATGGATGGTAAAGACTGGTTCCAGTTGGTATGGATGGTAAAGACAGGTTCCAGTTGATATAGATGGTAAAGACAGGTTCCAGTTGATATGGATGGTTCCAGTTGATATGGATGGTTCCAGTTGATATGGATGGTTCCAGTTGATATAGATGGTATAGACAGGTTCCAGTTGGTATGGATGGTAAAGACTGGTTCCAGTTGATATGGATGGTATAGACAGGTTCCAGTTGGTATGGATGGTTCCAGTTGATATGGATGGTAAAGACAGGTTCCAGTTGGTATGGATGGTAAAGACAGGTTCAAGTGATATGGATGGTATAGACTGGTTCCAGTTGGTATGGATGGTAAAGACAGGTTCCAGTTGATATGGATAAAGACAGGTTCCAGTTGGTATGGATGGTATAGACAGGTTCCAGTTGGTATGGATGGTATAGACAGGTTCCAGTTGATATGGATGGTATAGACAGGTTCCAGTTGATATGGATGGTATAGACAGGTTCCAGTTGATATGGATGGTAGACAGGTTCCAGTTGATATGGATGGTTCCAGTTGATATGGATGGTATAGACAGGTTCCAGTTGGTATGGATGGTTCCAGTTGATATGGATGGTATAGACAGGTTCCAGTTGATATGGATGGTAAAGACAGGTTCCAGTTGATATGGATGGTTCTAGTTGATATGGATGGTTCCAGTTGGTATGGATGGTAAAGACTGGTTCCAGTTGATATGGATGGTATAGACTGGTTCCAGTTGATATGGATAGACAGGTTCCAGTTGATATGGATGGTTCCAGTTGATATGGATGGTATAGACAGGTTCCAGTTGATATGGATGGTTCCAGTTGATATGGATGGTTCCAGTTGGTATGGATGGTAAAGACAGGTTCCAGTTGGTATGGATGGTAAAGACAGGTTCCAGTTGATATGGATGGTAAAGACAGGTTCCAGTTGGTATGGATGGTAAAGACAGGTTCCAGTTGATATGGATGGTATAGACAGGTTCCAGTTGATATGGATGGTAAAGACTGGTTCCAGTTGATATGGATGGTTAGTTGATATGGATGGTTCAGTTGATGTGGATGGTTCCAGTTGATATGGATGGTTCCAGTTGATATGGATGGTAAAGACAGGTTCCAGTTGATATGGATGGTAAAGACAGGTTCCAGTTGGTATGGATGGTAAAGACAGGTTCCAGTTGGTATGGATGGTTCCAGTTGATATGGATGGTATAGACAGGTTCCAGTTGATATGGATGGTAAAGACAGGTTCCAGTTGGTATGGATGGTAAAGACAGGTTCCAGTTGATATGGATGGTATAGACAGGTTCCAGTTGATATGGATGGTAAAGACAGGTTCCAGTTGGTATGGATGGTAAAGACTGGTTCCAGTTGATATGGATGGTAAAGACTGGTTCAGTTGGTATGGATGGTAAAGACAGGTTCCAGTTGGTATGGATGGTAAAGACAGGTTCCAGTTGGTATGGATGGTAAAGACAGGTTCCAGTTGATGTGGATGGTAAAGACTGGTTCCAGTTGGTATGGATGGTAAAGACAGGTTCCAGTTGGTATGGATGGTAAAGACAGGTTCAGTTGATGTGGATGGTAAAGACTGGTTCCAGTTGATGTGGATGGTAAAGACAGGTTCCAGTTGATATGGATGGTTCCAGTTGATATGGATGGTATAGACAGGTTCCAGTTGATATGGATGGTAAAGACAGGTTCCAGTTGATATGGATGGTAAAGACAGGTTCAGTTGATATGGATGGTTCCAGTTGATATGGATGGTATAGACTGGTTCCAGTTGATATGGATGGTATGGTTCAGTTGGTATGGATGGTAAAGACAGGTTCAGTTGATATGGATGGTTCCAGTTGATATGGATGGTATAGACAGGTTCTAGTTGATATGGATGGTATAGACAGGTTCAGTTGATATGGATGGTAAAGACAGGTTCCAGTTGATATGGATGGTAAAGACAGGTTCCAGTTGATATGGATGGTAAAGACAGGTTCCAGTTGATATGGATGGTTCCAGTTGATATGGATGGTAAAGACAGGTTCAGTTGGTATGGATGGTAAAGACAGGTTCCAGTTGGTATGGATGGTATAGACAGGTTCCAGTTGATATGGATGGTTCCAGTTGATATGGATGGTATAGACTGGTTCCAGTTGATATGGATGGTTCCAGTTGGTATGGATGGTATAGACAGGTTCTAGTTGATATGGATGGTTCCAGTTGGTTGATATGGATGGTTCTAGTTGATATGGATGGTTCCAGTTGGTATGGATGGTATAGACAGGTTCCAGTTGATATAGATGGTAAAGACAGGTTCCAGTTGATATGGATGGTTCCAGTTGATATGGATGGTATAGACAGGTTCCAGTTGGTATGGATGGTTCCAGTTGATATGGATGGTATAGACAGGTTCCAGTTGGTATGGATGGTAAAGACAGGTTCCAGTTGATATGGATGGTTCCAGTTGATATGGATGGTATAGACAGGTTCCAGTTGATATGGATGGTTCCAGTTGATATGGATGGTATTGACAGGATCCAGTTGATATGGATGGTATAGACAGGTTCCAGTTGATGGGGATGGTTCCAGTTGATATGGATGGTTCCAGTTGGTATGGATGGTATAGACAGGTTCCAGTTGATATGGATGGTAAAGACAGGTTCCAGTTGATATGGATGGTTCCAGTTGATATGGATGGTTCCAGTTGGTATGGATGGTATAGACAGGTTCCAGTTGATATGGATGGTAAAGACAGGTTCCAGTTGATATGGATGGTAAAGACAGGTTCCAGTTGATATGGATGGTATAGACAGGTTCCAGTTGATATGGATGGTATAGACAGGTTCCAGTTGATGGGGATGGTTCCAGTTGATATGGATGGTTCAGTTGGTATGGATGGTTCCAGTTGGTATGGATGGTTCAGTTGGTATGGATGGTATAGACAGGTTCCAGTTGGTATGGATGGTAAAGACAGGTTCCAGTTGGTGGATGGTAAAGATGGTTCCAGTTGGTATGGATGGTATAGACTGGTTCCAGTTGGTATGGATGGTATAGACAGGTTCCAGTTGGTATGGATGGTAAAGACAGGTTCCAGTTGGTATGGATGGTAAAGACAGGTTCTAGTTGGTATGGATGGTAAAGACAGGTTCCAGTTGGTATGGATGGTAAAGACAGGTTCCAGTTGATATGGATGGTTCCAGTTGATATGGATGGTAAAGACAGGTTCCAGTTGGTATGGATGGTAAAGACAGGTTCCAGTTGGTATGGATGGTAAAGACAGGTTCCAGTTGGTATGGATGGTAAAGACAGGTTCCAGTTGATATGGATGGTTCCAGTTGATGTGGATGGTATAGACAGGTTCTAGTTGATATGGATGGTAAAGACAGGTTCCAGTTGGTATGGATGGTAAAGACAGGTTCCAGTTGATATGGATGGTTCCAGTTGATGTGGATGGTATAGACAGGTTCTAGTTGATATGGATGGTTAGACAGGTTCCAGTTGGTATGGATGGTAAAGACAGGTTCCAGTTGATATGGATGGTAAAGACAGGTTCCAGTTGGTATGGATGGTGGTTCCAGTTGGTATGGATGGTAAAGACAGGTTCCAGTTGGTATGGATGGTAAAGACAGGTTCCAGTTGATATGGATGGTAAAGACAGGTTCCAGTTGATATGGATGGTAAAGACAGGTTCCAGTTGGTATGGATGGTAAAGACAGGTTCCAGTTGGTATGGATGGTGGTTCCAGTTGGTATGGATGGTATAGACAGGTTCCAGTTGATATGGATGGTTCCAGTTGATATGGATGGTTCCAGTTGGTATGGATGGTAAAGACTGGTTCAGTTGATATGGATGGTATAGACTGGTTCCAGTTGATATGGATGGTAGACAGGTTCCAGTTGATATGGATGGTTCCAGTTGATATGGATGGTTCCAGTTGATATGGATGGTATAGACAGGTTCCAGTTGATGGGGATGGTTTCAGTTGATATGGATGGTTCCAGTTGGTATGGATGGTATAGACAGGTTCAGTTGGTATGGATGGTTCAGGTTCAGTTGATATGGATGGTTCCAGTTGGTATGGATGGTAAAGACTGGTTCCAGTTGATATGGATGGTATAGACTGGTTCCAGTTGATATGGATGGTAGACAGGTTCCAGTTGATATGGATGGTTCCAGTTGATATGGATGGTATAGACAGGTTCCAGTTGATATGGATGGTTCCAGTTGATATGGATGGTTCCAGTTGGTATGGATGGTAAAGACTGGTTCCAGTTGATATGGATGGTATAGACTGGTTCCAGTTGATATAGATGGTAAAGACAGGTTCCAGTTGGTATGGATGGTAAAGACAGGTTCCAGTTGATATGGATGGTTCCAGTTGATATGGATGGTTCAGTTGATATGGATGGTTCCAGTTGATATGGATGGTATAGACAGGTTCCAGTTGGTATGGATGGTAAAGACTGGTTCCAGTTGATATGGATGGTATAGACAGGTTCCAGTTGGTATGGATGGTTCCAGTTGATATGGATGGTAAAGACAGGTTCCAGTTGGTATGGATGGTAAAGACAGGTTCAAGTTGGTATGGATGGTATAGACTGGTTCCAGTTGGTATGGATGGTAAAGACAGGTTCAGTTGATATGGATGGTAAAGACAGGTTCCAGTTGGTATGGATGGTAAAGACAGGTTCCAGTTGGTATGGATGGTATAGACAGGTTCCAGTTGATATGGATGGTAAAGACAGGTTCCAGTTGATATGGATGGTATAGACAGGTTCCAGTTGATATGGATGGTATAGACAGGTTCAGTTGATATAGATGGTAAAGACAGGTTCAGTTGATATGGATGGTTCCAGTTGATATGGATGGTATAGACAGGTTCCAGTTGGTATGGATGGTTCCAGTTGATATGGATGGTATAGACAGGTTCCAGTTGGTATGGATGGTAAAGACAGGTTCCAGTTGATATGGATGGTTCCAGTTGATATGGATGGTATAGACAGGTTCCAGTTGATATGGATGGTTGTTGATATGGATGGTATTGACAGGATCAGTTGATATGGATGGTATAGACAGGTTCCAGTTGATGGGGATGGTTCCAGTTGATATGGATGGTTCCAGTTGGTATGGATGGTATAGACAGGTTCCAGTTGATATGGATGGTAAAGACAGGTTCCAGTTGATATGGATGGTTCCAGTTGATATGGATGGTTCCAGTTGGTATGGATGGTATAGACAGGTTCCAGTTGATATGGATGGTAAAGACAGGTTCCAGTTGATATGGATGGTAAAGACAGGTTCAGTTGATATGGATGGTTCCAGTTTATATGGATGGTATAGACAGGTTCCAGTTGATATGGATGGTATAGACAGGTTCCAGTTGATGGGGATGGTTCCAGTTGATATGGATGGTTCCAGTTGGTATGGATGGTATAGACAGGTTCCAGTTGATATGTATGGATGGTTCCAGTTGGTATGGATGGTATAGACAGGTTCCAGTTGGTATGGATGGTAAAGACAGGTTCCAGTTGGTATGGATGGTTCCAGTTGGTATGGATGGTATAGACTGGTTCCAGTTGGTATGGATGGTATAGACAGGTTCCAGTTGGTATGGATGGTAAAGACAGGTTCCAGTTGGTATGGATGGGATGGTTCTAGTTGGTATGGATGGTAAAGACAGGTTCCAGTTGGTATGGATGGTAAAGACAGGTTCCAGTTGATATGGATGGTTCCAGTTGATATGGATGGTATAGACAGGTTCCAGTTGGTATGGATGGTAAAGACAGGTTCTAGTTGGTATGGATGGTAAAGATGGTTCCAGTTGGTATGGATGGTAAAGACAGGTTCAGTTGATATGGATGGTTCCAGTTGATGTGGATGGTATAGACAGGTTCTAGTTGATATGGATGGTAAAGACAGGTTCCAGTTGGTATGGATGGTAAAGACAGGTTCCAGTTGATATGGATGGTTCCAGTTGATGTGGATGGTATAGACAGGTTCTAGTTGATATGGATGGTAAAGACAGGTTCCAGTTGGTATGGATGGTAAAGACAGGTTCCAGTTGATATGGATGGTAAAGACAGGTTCCAGTTGATATGGATGGTAAAGACAGGTTCCAGTTGGTATGGATGGTAAAGACAGGTTCCAGTTGGTATGGATGGTAAAGACAGGTTCCAGTTGATATGGATGGTAAAGACAGGTTCCAGTTGATATGGATGGTAAAGACAGGTTCCAGTTGGTATGGATGGTAAAGACAGGTTCAGTTGGTATGGATGGTAAAGACAGGTTCAGTTGGTATGGATGGTATAGACAGGTTCCAGTTGATATGGATGGTTCCAGTTGATATGGATGGTTCCAGTTGGTATGGATGGTAAAGACTGGTTCCAGTTGATATGGATGGTATAGACTGGTTCAGTTGATATGGATGGTAGACAGGTTCCAGTTGATATGGATGGTTCCAGTTGATATGGATGGTTCCAGTTGATATGGATGGTATAGACAGGTTCAGTTGATGGGGATGGTTTCAGTTGATATGGATGGTTCCAGTTGGTATGGATGGTATAGACAGGTTCCAGTTGATATGGATGGTTCTAGTTGATATGGATGGTTCCAGTTGGTATGGATGGTAAAGACTGGTTCCAGTTGATATGGATGGTATAGACTGGTTCAGTTGATATGGATGGTAGACAGGTTCCAGTTGATATGGATGGTTCCAGTTGATATGGATGGTATAGACAGGTTCCAGTTGATATGGATGGTTCCAGTTGATATGGATGGTTCCAGTTGGTATGGATGGTAAAGACTGGTTCCAGTTGATATGGATGGTATAGACTGGTTCCAGTTGATATAGATGGTAAAGACAGGTTCCAGTTGGTATGGATGGTAAAGACAGGTTCAGTTGATATGGATGGTTCCAGTTGATATGGATGGTTCAGTTGATATGGATGGTTCCAGTTGATATAGATGGTATAGACAGGTTCCAGTTGGTATGGATGGTAAGACTGGTTCCAGTTGATATGGATGGTATAGACAGGTTCAGTTGGTATGGATGGTTCCAGTTGATATGGATGGTAAAGACAGGTTCCAGTTGGTATGGATGGTAAAGACAGGTTCAAGTTGGTATGGATGGTATAGACTGGTTCCAGTTGGTATGGATGGTAAAGACAGGTTCCAGTTGATATGGATGGTAAAGACAGGTTCCAGTTGGTATGGATGGTATAGACAGGTTCCAGTTGGTATGGATGGTATAGACAGGTTCCAGTTGATATGGATGGTATAGACAGGTTCAGTTGATATGGATGGTATAGACAGGTTCCAGTTGATATGGATGGTATAGACAGGTTCCAGTTGATATGGATGGTAGACAGGTTCCAGTTGATATGGATGGTTCCAGTTGATATGGATGGTATAGACAGGTTCCAGTTGGTATGGATGGTTCCAGTTGATATGGATGGTATAGACAGGTTCCAGTTGATATGGATGGTAAAGACAGGTTCCAGTTGATATGGATGGTTCTAGTTGATATGGATGGTTCCAGTTGGTATGGATGGTAAAGACTGGTTCCAGTTGATATGGATGGTATAGACTGGTTCCAGTTGATATGGATGGTAGACAGGTTCCAGTTGATATGGATGGTTCAGTTGATATGGATGGTATAGACAGGTTCCAGTTGATATGGATGGTTCCAGTTGATATGGATGGTTCCAGTTGGTATGGATGGTAAAGACAGGTTCCAGTTGGTATGGATGGTAAAGACAGGTTCCAGTTGATATGGATGGTAAAGACAGGTTCCAGTTGGTATGGATGGTAAAGACAGGTTCCAGTTGATATGGATGGTATAGACAGGTTCCAGTTGATATGGATGGTAAAGACAGGTTCAGTTGATATGGATGGTTCCAGTTGATATGGATGGTTCCAGTTGATGTGGATGGTTCCAGTTGATATGGATGGTTCCAGTTGATATGGATGGTAAAGACAGGTTCCAGTTGATATGGATGGTAAAGACAGGTTCCAGTTGGTATGGATGGTAAAGACAGGTTCCAGTTGGTATGGATGGTTCCAGTTGATATGGATGGTATAGACAGGTTCCAGTTGATATGGATGGTAAAGACAGGTTCCAGTTGGTATGGATGGTAAAGACAGGTTCCAGTTGATATGGATGGTATAGACAGGTTCCAGTTGATATGGATGGTAAAGACAGGTTCCAGTTGGTATGGATGGTAAAGACTGGTTCCAGTTGATGTGGATGGTAAAGACTGGTTCCAGTTGGTATGGATGGTAAAGACAGGTTCCAGTTGGTATGGATGGTAAAGACAGGTTCCAGTTGGTATGGATGGTAAAGACAGGTTCCAGTTGATGTGGATGGTAAAGACTGGTTCCAGTTGGTATGGATGGTAAAGACAGGTTCCAGTTGGTATGGATGGTAAAGACAGGTTCCAGTTGATGTGGATGGTAAAGACTGGTTCCAGTTGATGTGGATGGGATGGTTCCAGTTGGTATGGATGGTAAAGACTGGTTCCAGTTGGTATGGATGGTAAAGACTGGTTCCAGTTGATATGGATGGTAAAGACAGGTTCCAGTTGATATGGATGGTTCCAGTTGATATGGATGGTATGTGTGTTCCGGTTCGGTTGGAGCGAGCGGCCGCATCTACACTTCGGTCCGCAGGTAGTATAACTTTTTATAACTTTTCATTACATTTCGTTATAGTACAACGGTTTGATTTGTCTAATCTTAGCAATTTCTTCTTAGCCAGCTACATAGCCGTCTTTGTATCAACGACAATTGCATAATTATCGTATTTCGTCGTCCTAACGTATCTGCCCAGCAGCTAGCTAAGCAGCTAGCTAACATCCACTGTCCACTAGCACTGTAGAAACTATTACACTCAACTGAACGACTCGATTAGCGTAGTGTCAGCTAGCTACATAGTTGTCTTCGTATCCAAGATAATTGTGCAGTTTAGAGTGTGTAGACTTAGAGTGATTATCTTAATTTACCGAGGTTAGCTAGCCAGCTATTTGTCGTCCTTAACGTAGGAAATGCTGCTAGCTAGCTAGCCAACAGCTAGCCAACCTCTACCGAATTGAACTCCAACTACCCGGTCATCATTCCGCGTCGCTCCACAGGTAGTATCACATTTTCATTTCACTTCATTACAGTACAACGGTTTGATTTGTTTGATCGTAGCTAGCCAGCTACATAGCCGTCTTTGTATCTAAGACAATTGTGTAGTCTAGAGCGATTTTCTAGGTTAGCTGGCCAGCTATTGTCGTTCTTCTAACGTAGCTAGCCAGCTAGCCCCCGAATAGCAGCACTGTAGTAACTATTACAGTACAACGGTTTGTTTTGTTTGATCGTTCTAGCTACATACTTTGTATCTAAGACAATTGTGTAGCCTAGAGCGATTTTCTAGGTTAGCTGGCCAGCTATTGTCGTTCTTCTAAGCTAGCCAGCTTAGCAGCACTGTAGTAACTATTACAGTACAACGGTTTGTTTTGTTTGATCGTAGCTAGCTAGCTACATAGCCGTCTTTGTATCTAAGACAATTGTGTAGCCTAGAGCGATTTTCTAGGTTAGCCAGCCAGCTATTGTCGTTCTTTAAAGTAACGGAACGCAATCAACCTTGCTAGCTAGCCAGCTAGCCCCCGAATAGCAGCACTGTAGAAACTATTACACTCGACGGAACGACTTGATTAGTGTAGTGTCAACATCGCAGCCACTACCAGCTAGCCTACTCCAGCAGTACTGTATCATTTCAATCATTTTAGTCAATAAGATTCTTGCTACGTAAGCTTAACTTTCTGAACATTCGAGACGTGTAGTCCACTTGTCATTCCAATCTCCTTTGCATTAGCGTAGCCTCTTCTGTACCCTGTTAACTATGTGTCTATCTATCCCTGTTCTCTCCTCTCTGCACAGACCATACAAACGCTCCACACCGCGTGGCCGCGGCCACCCTAATCTGGTGGTCCCAGCGCGCACGACCCACGTGGAGTTCCTGGTCTCCGGTAGCCTCTGGAACTGCCGATCTGCGGCCAACAAGGCAGAGTTCATCTCAGCCTATGCCTCCCTCCAGTCCCTCGACTTCCTGGCACTGACGGAAACATGGATCACCACAGATAACACTGCTACTCCTACTGCTCTCTCTTCGTCCGCCCACGTGTTCTCGCACACCCCGAGAGCTTCTGGTCAGCGGGGTGGTGGCACCGGGATCCTCATCTCTCCCAAGTGGTCATTCTCTCTCTCTCCCCTTACCCATCTATCTATCGCCTCCTTTGAATTCCATGCTGTCACAGTTACCAGCCCTTTCAAGCTTAACATTCTTATCATTTATCGCCCTCCAGGTTCCCTCGGAGAGTTCATCAATGAGCTTGATGCCTTGATAAGCTCCTTTCCTGAGGACGGCTCACCTCTCACAGTCCTGGGCGACTTTAACCTCCCCACGTCTACCTTTGACTCATTCCTCTCTGCCTCCTTCTTTCCACTCCTCTCCTCTTTTGACCTCACCCTCTCACCTTCCCCCTACTCACAAGGCAGGCAATACGCTCGACCTCATCTTTACTAGATGCTGTTCTTCCACTAACCTCACTGCAACTCCCCTCCAAGTCTCCGACCACTACCTTGTATCCTTTTCCCTCTCGCTCTCATCCAACACTTCCCACACTGCCCCTACTCGGATGGTATCGCGCCGTCCCAACCTTCGCTCTCTCTCCCCCGCTACTCTTTCCTCTTCCATCCTATCATCTCTTCCCTCTGCTCATACCTTCTCCAACCTTTCTCCTGACTCTGCCTCCTCAACCCTCCTCTCTTCCCCTTTCTGCATCCTTTGACTCTCTATGTCCCCTATCCTCCAGGCCGGCTCGGTCCTCCCCTCCCGCTCCGTGGCTCGATGACTCATTGCGAGCTCACAGAACAGAGCTCCGGGCAGCCGAGCGGAAATGGAGGAAAACTCGCCTCCCTGCGGACCTGGCATCCTTTCACTCCCTCCTCTCTACATTTTCCTCCTCTGTCTCTGCTGCTAAAGCCACTTTCTACCACTCTAAATTCCAAGCATCTGCCTCTAACCCTAGGAAGCTCTTTGCCACCTTCTCCTCCCTCCTGAATCCTCCTCCCCCCCCCCCCTCCTCCCTCTCTGCAGATGACTTCGTCAACCATTTTGAAAAGAAGGTCGACGACATCCGATCCTCGTTTGCTAAGTCAAACGACACGCTGGTTCTGCTCACACTGCCCTACCCTGTGCTCTGACCTCTTTCTCCCTCTCTCTCCAGATGAAATCTCGCTTCTTGTGACGGCCGGCCGCCCAACAACCTGCCCGCTCGACCCTATCCCCTCCTCTCTCCTCCAGACCATTTCCGGGGACCTTCTGCCTTACCTCACCTCGCTCATCAACTCATCCCTGACCGCTGGCTACGTCCCTTCCGTCTTCAAGAGAGCGAGAGTTGCACCCCTTCTGAAAAAACCTACACTCGATCCCTCCGATGTCAACAACTACAGACCAGTATCCCTTCTTTCTTTTCTCTCCAAAACTCTTGAACGTGCCGTCCTTGGCCAGCTCTCCCGCTATCTCTCTCAGAATGACCTTCTTGATCCAAATCAGTCAGGTTTCAAGACTAGTCATTCAACTGAGACTGCTCTTCTCTGCATCACGGAGCGCTCCGCACTGCTAAAGCTAACTCTCTCTCCTCTGCTCTCATCCTTCTAGACCTATCGGCTGCCTTCGATACTGTGAACCATCAGATCCTCCTCTCCACCCTCTCCGAGTTGGGCATCTCCCGGCGCGGCCCACGCTTGGATTGCGTCCTACCTGACAGGTCGCTCCTACCAGGTGGCGTGGCGAGAATCTGTCTCCTCGCCACGCGCTCTCACCACTGGTGTCCCCCAGGGCTCTGTTCTAGGCCCTCTCCTATTCTCGCTATACACCCCAAGTCACTTGGCTCTGTCATAACCTCACATGGTCTCTCCTATCATTGCTATGCAGGCGACACACAATTAATCTTCTCCTTTCCCCCTTCTGATGACCAGGTGGCGAATCGCATCTCTGCATGTCTGGCAGACATATCAGTGTGGATGACGGATCACCACCTCAAGCTGAACCTCGGCAAGACGGAGCTGCTCTTCCTCCCGGGGAAGGACTGCCCTTTCCATGATCTCGCCATCACGGTTGACAACTCCATTGTGTCCTCCTCCCAGAGCGCTAAGAACCTTGGCGTGATCCTGGACAACACCCTGTCGTTCTCAACCAACATCATGGCGGTGGCCCGTTCCTGTAGGTTCATGCTCTACAACATCCGCAGAGTACGACCCTGCCTCACACAGGAAGCGGCGCAGGTCCCTAATCCAGGCACTTGTCATCTCCGTCTGGATTACTGCAACTCGCTGTTGGCTGGGCTCCCTGCCTGTGCCATTAAACCCCTACAACTCATCCAGAACGCCGCAGCCCGTCTGGTGTTCAACCTTCCCAAGTTCTCTCACGTCACCCCGCTCCTCCGCTCTCTCCACTGGCTTCCAGTTGAAGCTCGCATCCGCTACAAGACCATGGTGCTTGCCTACGGAGCTGTGAGGGAACGGCACCGCAGTACCTCCAGGCTCTGATCAGGCCCTACACCCAAACAAGGACACTGCGTTCATCCACCTCTGGCCTGCTCGCCTCCCTACCATTGAGGAAGTACAGTTCCCGCTCAGCCCAGTCAAAACTGTTCGCTGCTCTGGCCCCCAATGGTGGAACAAACTCCTCACGACGCCAGGACAGCGGAGTCAATCACCACCTTCCGGAGACACCTGAAACCCCACCTCTTCAAGGAATACCTAGGATAGGATAAGTAATCCTTCTCACCCCCCCCCCCTTAATGATTTAGATGCACTATTGTAAAGTGGCTGTTCCACTGGATGTCAGAAGGTGAATTCACCAATTTGTAAGTTCGCTCTGGATAAGAGCGTCTGATAAATGACAGTTAAATGTAAATGTACATGGTAAAGACAGGTTCCAGTTGGTATGGATGGTAAAGACTGGTTCCAGTTGATATAGATGGTATAGACAGGTTCCAGTTGATATGGATGGTTCCAGTTGATATGGATGGTATAGACAGGTTCCAGTTGATATGGATGGTAAAGACAGGTTCCAGTTGATATGGATGGTTCCAGTTGATATGGATGGTAAAGACTGGTTCCAGTTGGTATGGATGGTATAAAGACTGGTTCCAGTTGATATGGATGGTAAAGACAGGTTCCAGTTGGTATGGATGGTAAAGACAGGTTCCAGTTGATATGGATGGTAAAGACAGGTTCCAGTTGATATGGATGGTTCCAGTTGATATGGATGGTTCCAGTTGGTATGGATGGTAAAGACAGGTTCCAGTTGGTATGGATGGTATAGACAGGTTCCAGTTGATATGGATGGTATAGACAGGTTCCAGTTGATATGGATGGTTCCAGTTGATATGGATGGTTCCAGTTGGTATGGGTAAAAAAAGAAGGTACAAGCATTTCTTAACTCGGCATCTATCCAGCAAGGCTACATACAGTGCATTCGGGAAAAGTATTCAGACCCCTTGACTTTTTCCACATTTTTGTTGCGTTACAGCCTTATTCTAAAATGGAATATACATCAGGGTTTTTTGTCATCAATCTACTCACACAAATATCCCATTATGACATCACAATACCCCATAATGACAAAGCAAAAACAGGTTTGGGGAATTTGTTATCAAATTTATCAAATGTAAATACCACATTTACATAAGTATTCAGACACTTTACTCAGTACTTTGTTGAAGCTCCTCTGGCAGCGATTACAGCCTCGAGTCTTCTTGGGTATGACGCTACGAGCTTGGCACATCCCCTCAAGCTTTGTCAGGTGTACCGTTGCTGCACAGCTATTCTCAGGTCTCTCCGGAGATGTTCGATCAGGTTCAAGTCCCGTCTCTGGTTGGGCTACTCAAGGACATTGAGACCTTGTCCCGAAGCTCCTCCTACGTTTTCTTGGCTGTGTGCTTAGGCTTGTGGTCCTGTTGGAAGGTGAATCTTCGCCCCAGTCTGAGGTCCTGAGCGCTTTGGAGCAGGTTTTCATCAATGCTCTTTCTGTACTTCCCTTGATCCTGACTAGTCTCCCAGTCTCTGCCGCTGAAAAACATCCCCACAGCATGATGCTGCCACCACCATGCTTCACCGTAGGGATGGTGCCAGGTTTCCTCCAGACGTGACACTTGGCATTCAGGCCAAAGAGTTCAATTTTGGTTTCATCAGACTAGAGAATCTTGTTTCTCATGGTCTCAGAGTCTTTTAGCAAATGCAGTGTACACCTGTTCAAATCAAAGTTCCTCACACAATCTTAGATTTAACCATATAATATGACAACTGCACTTCCAAAATAATCAGAATTAATCAATTAATTAGTTAAATCAAGAAATCTGTAAATTAATCTAGACGTTTTTGCAGAGAAGATTTTAGTTGCGCAATTGTACGTCTCGCTAATGTCTTTAATGACGTATTTCAACAACAAGGTGAATAACGAGTCTATCGAGTCAGGACAGTCTCTGTGCATGCAGTCTATCGAGTTTTTTTTTTTTTATTAAAATGGTACCTTTATTTAACCAGGCAAGTCAGTTAAGAACAAATTCTTATTTTCAATGACGGCCTGGGAACAGTGGGTTAACTGCCTGTTCAGGGGCAGAACGACAGATTTGTACCTTGTCAGCTCGGGGGTTTGAACCGCAACCTTCTGGTTACTAGTCCAACGCTCTAACCACTAGGCTACCCTGCCACCCCCAGTGTATCGAGTCAGGACAGTCTCTGTGCATGCAGTCTATCTAGTCAGGAACCTCAAAAACAAAAACACGTTCTCAGTCAAAAATATCAGACAATGGGAGCACTGTGTGTGTGTTCTTGAACTGCATGAACTTTAAGTCCA
>NW_027004008.1:0-5129 GCF_036934945.1 Oncorhynchus masou masou
TGTCATGTCTTGTTATGTCTGTTCCTGTCCTTTCTCTTCACTCTGTCTCTCTCTGCTGGTCTTTTTAGGTTACCTTCTCTGTCTCTCATTCTTCAGCTGTTCTACATTTCCCCTAACTAGCTCATTCACTCTTTCCCCACCTGTTCTCTCTTCCCCCTCTGATTAGGTCTCTATTTCTCTCTCTGTTCCTGCTACTTTCAGTGTCTGATTCTTGTTTGTGTTTTTGATACCAGAAGCAAGCTGTCGTCCCGTTTGCTTCCACCTTGTCCTATCCTGTCGGAGTCTGCCTGGCAGGTGCATCCTGCATTATACTACGTTCTTTTGTTCCATTGACTACGTTGGAAGAGGATTTATGCCATTCCTGTTTTTTATTAAAGAACTCTGTTTTCTGTTAAAACCGCTTTTGGGTCTTCACTCAAGTACATAACAGAAGAATCAGACCAAGAATGGACCCAGCGGCTCCGGACCCTTTTCACTCCGCCGTCGAGATCCAGGGAGCGATGCTAGGCAGACACGAGGAGGAATTGTCTGCTGCTCGACATGCCGTTGAGACCCTGGCCGTCCAAGTCTCCGACCTCACAAGACAGGTTCACCAACTCCGCCTCGATCCACCGCCCACTTCCAGGGTTTCCGAGTCTCCGGAGCCCAGGATCAACAACCCGCCGTGTTACTCTGGGAGCCCACTGAGTGCCGCTCATTCCTCACTCAGTGTGATGTGGTGTTCTCTCTCCAGCCCAACACTTACTCCAGGAGCGCAGCCCGCATCGCCTACGTCATTTCTCTCCTTACCGGACGGGCGCGTGAGTGGGGCACGGCAATCTGGGAGGCGAGGGCTGAGTGTATTAACCAGTATCAGGACTTTAAGGAGGAGATGATACGGGTTTTTGACCGTTCTGTTTTTGGCGAGGAGGCTTCCAGGGCCCTGTCTTCCCTATGTCAGGGGAATAGATCCATAACGGATTATTCTATTGAGTTTCGCACTCTCGCTGCCTCTAGTGACTGGAGCAGAGCCGGCTTTGCTCGCTCGTTTTCTGGAGGGTCTCCTCGTCGAGGTTAAGGATGAGATCCTCTCCCGGGAGGTTCCTTCCTGTCTGGACTCCTTAATAGCTCTCGCTATTCGCATAGAGCGACGGTTTGATCTTCGTCGCCGAGCTCGTGGAAAGGAGCTCGCGTTCTCCGTTGCTCCCCTCTCCACATCACTGCCACCTGCCGCATCACTGCCACCCTCCTCCGCCGGCTCGGATGCTGAGCCTATGCAGCTGGGGGTATCCGCATCTCGGCCAAGGAGAAGGAACGGAGAATCACCAATCGCCTCTGTCTCTACTGCGGCTCCGCTGGTCATTTTGTCACCTCATGTCCAGTAAAAGCCAGAGCTCATCAGTAAAGGGAGGGCTACTGGTGAGCGCAACTACTCAGGCCTCTCCTTCTGGATCACGCACTACCTTTCCGGTCCATCTCCGCTGGCCCGGTTCATCTGCTTCCTGCAGTGCCTTGATAGACTCTGGGGCGGAGGGCTGTTTTATGGACGAGACCTGGGCTCGGGAACATGACATTCCTCTCAGACAGTTAGGGGAGCCCACGGCCTTGTTCGCTTTAGATGGTAGTTCTCTCCCCAAGATTCAGCGTGAGACGCTGCCTTTAACCCTCACTGTCTCTGGTAATCATAGCGAAACCATTTCTTTTTTAATTTTTCGTTCACCTTTTACACCTGTTGTTTTGGGTCATCCCTGGCTAGTGCGCCATAACCCTTCTATTAATTGGTCTAGTAATACTATCCTATCCTGGAATGTTTCTTGTCATGTGACCTGTTTAATGTCTGCTATCCCTCCTGTTTCCTCTGTCTCTTCTTCACAGGAGGAGCCTGGCGATTTGACAGGGGTGCCGGAGGAGTATCACGATCTGCGCACGGTGTTCAGTCGTTCCAAGGCCACTTCTCTCCCTCCACACCGGTCGTATGACTGTAGTATTGATCTCCTTCCGGGAACTACTCCCCCCGGGGGTAGATTATACTCTCTGTCGGCTCCCGAACGTAAGGCTCTCGAGGATTATTTGTCGGTTTCGCTCAACGCCGGTACCATAGTCTCCTCCTCCTCTCCCGCCGGAGCGGGGTTTTTTTGTTCAGAAGAAGGACGGGTCCCTGCGCCCATGCGTGGATTATCGAGGGCTGAATGACATAACAGTTAAGAATCGTTATCCGCTTCCTCTTATGTCTTCAGCCTTCGAGATCTTGCAGGGAGCCAGGTTTTTCACCAAATTGGACCTTCGTAACGCCTACCATCTCGTGCGCATCAGGGAGGGGACGAGTGGAAGACGGCGTTTAACACTCCGTTAGGGCACTTTGAATACCGGGTTCTTCCTTTCGGCCTCGTTAACGCTCCAGCTGTCTTTCAGGCACTAGTTAACGACGTCCTGAGAGACATGCTGAACATTTTTGTTTTCGTTTACATGGACGATATCCTGATTTTTCTCCGTCTCTCTCGATTCATGTTCAGCACGTGCGGCGCGTCCTCCAGCGCCTTTTGGAGAACTGTCTTTATGTGAAGGCTGAGAAGTGCATTTTTCATGCCGCCTCTGTCCCTTTTCTCGGTTCCGTTATTTCCGCTGAGGGCATTAAGATGGATCCCGCTAAGGTCCAGGCTGTCATTGATTGGCCCGTTCCTAAGTCACGCGTCGAGCTGCAGCGCTTTCTGGGCTTCGCTAATTTCTATCGTCGTTTCATCCGTAATTTCGGTCAGGTGGCAGCTCCCCTCACAGCCCTTACTTCTGTTAAGACGTGCTTTAAGTGGTCCGTTTCCGCCCAGGGAGCTTTTGATCTTCTTAAGAATCGTTTTACATCCGCTCCTATTCTTGTTACACCTGACATCTCTAGACAGTTTGTTGTTGAGGTTGACAGCGTCAGAGGTGGGCGTGGGAGCCATTCTTTCTCAGCGCTCTCTCTCTGACGGCAAGGTCCATCCTTGCGCGTTTTTCTCTCATCGCTTATCGCCGTCAGAACGTAACTATGATGTTGGTAATCGCGAACTGCTCGCCATCCGCTTAGCCCTAGGCGAATGGCGACAGTGGTTGGAGGGCGACCGTTCCTTTTGTCGTTTGGACTGACCATAGGAACCTTGAGTACATCCGTTCAGCCAAACGACTTAATGCGCGTCAGGCTCGTTGGGCTCTGTTTTTCGCTCGTTTCGAGTTTGTTATTTCTTATCGTCCGGGCTCAAAAAACACCAAGCCTGATGCTTTATCTCGTCTCTTCAGTTCTTCTGAGGTCTCCACCGACCCCGAGGGGATTCTCCCTGACGGGCGTGTTGTCGGGTTGACTGTCTGGGGAATTGAGAGGCAGGTAAAGCAAGCACTCGCTCACACTCCGTCGCCGCGAGCTTGTCCTAGGAACCTTCTGTTCGTTCCCGTTCCTACTCGTCCGGCCGTTCTTCAGTGGGCCCACTCTGCCAAGTTAGCCGGCCACCCCGGCGTTCGGGAGTACGCTCGCTTCCATTCGCCAGCGTTTCTGGTGGCCCACTCGGGAACGTGACGCGCGTCGATTTGTCGCCGCTTGTTCGGTCTGCGCGCAGACTAAATCTGGGAACTCTCCTCCTGCCGGCCGTCTCAGACCGCTTCCCATTCCCTCTCGACCGTGGTCTCACATCGCTTTAGATTTTATCACCGGACTGCCTTCATCAGCGGGGAAGACAGTTATTCTTACGGTTGTCGATAGATTCTCTAAGGCGGCTCATTTCATTCCTCTCGATAAGCTCCCTTCTGCTAAGGAGACGGCTCAGATCATTATCGAGAATGTTTTCCGTATTCATGGCCTTCCTTCTGACGTCGTTTCCGACAGAGGCCCGCAGTTCACGTCTCAATTTTGGAGGGAGTTTTGCCGTTTGATTGGGGCTTCCGTCAGTCTCTCGTCCGGCTTTCATCCCCAGTCTAACGGTCAAGCCGAGCGGGCCAATCAGACTGTTGGTCGCATTTTACGCAGCCTTTCTTTTCGTAACCCTGCGTCTTGGTCAGAACAGCTCCCCTGGGCAGAGTCGCCCACAACTCGCTTCCCTCGTCTGCTACCGGTCTATCCCCTTTTCAGTGTAGCCTCGGGTACCAGCCTCCGCTGTTCTCATCTCAGCTCGCCGAGTCCTGCGTCCCCTCCGCTCAGGCTTTTGTCCAGCGTTGCGAGCGCACCTGGAAGGGGGTCAGGTCGGCACTTTGCCGTAATAGGGCGCAGACTGTGAGGGCCGCTAATAAGCGTAGGACCAAGAGTCCTAGATATTGTTGCGGTCAGAGAGTATGGCTCTCCACTCAGAACCTTCCCCTTAAGACAGCTTCTCGCAAGTTGGCCCCGCGGTTCATTGGTCCGTTCCGTATTTCTCAGGTCATTAATCCTGTCGCAGTGCGACTTCTTCTCCAGCGCTATCTTCGTCGCGTTCACCCGGTCTTCCATGTCTCCTGTGTTAAGCCCGTTCTTCGCGCCCCGCTCGTCCCTCCCCCCATCCTTGTCGAGGCGCACCCATCTACAGGGTTCGTAAGATTTTGGACATGCGCCCTCGGGGCCGTGGTCAGCAGTACCTAGTGGATTGGGAGGGTACGGTCCTGAGGAGAGGAGTTGGGTTCCCTCTCGGGACGTGCTGGACCGTTCGCTGATCGATGATTTCCTCCGTTGCCGCCAGGTTTCCTCCTCGAGTGCGCCAGGAGGCGCTCGGTGAGTGGGGGGGTACTGTCATGTCTTGTTATGTCTGTTCCTGTCCTTTCTCTTCACTCTGTCTCTCTCTGCTGGTCTTTTTAGGTTACCTTCTCTGTCTCTCATTCTTCAGCTGTTCTACATTTCCCCTAACTAGCTCATTCACTCTTTCCCCACCTGTTCTCTCTTCCCCCTCTGATTAGGTCTCTATTTCTCTCTCTGTTCCTGCTACTTTCAGTGTCTGATTCTTGTTTGTGTTTTTGATACCAGAAGCAAGCTGTCGTCCCGTTTGCTTCCACCTTGTCCTATCCTGTCGGAGTCTGCCTGGCAGGTGCATCCTGCATTATACTACGTTCTTTTGTTCCATTGACTACGTTGGAAGAGGATTTATGCCATTCCTGTTTTTTATTAAAGAACTCTGTTTTCTGTTAAAACCGCTTTTGGGTCTTCACTCAAGTACATAACA
>NW_027004009.1:0-5129 GCF_036934945.1 Oncorhynchus masou masou
TGTCATGTCTTGTTATGTCTGTTCCTGTCCTTTCTCTTCATTCTCTCTCTCTGCTGGTCTTTTTAGGTTACCTTCTCTGTCTCTCATCCCTCAGCTGTTCTACATTTCCCCTAACTAGCTCATTCTCTCTTTCCCCACCTGTTCTCTCTTCCCCCTCTGATTAGGTCTCTATTTCTTTCTCTGTTCCTGCTACTTTCAGTGTCTGATTCTTGTTTGTGTTTTTTGATGCCAGAAGCAAGCTGTCGTCTCGTTTGCTTCCACCTTGTCCTGTCCTGTCGGAGTCTGCATGGCAGGTGCAACCTGCATTATACTACGTTCTTTTGTTCCATTGACTACGTTGGAAGAGGATTTATGCCATTCCTGTTTTTATTAAAGAACTCTGTTTTCTGTTAAAACCGCGTTTGGGTCTTCACTCAAGTTCATAACAGAAGAATCAGACCAAGAATGGACCCAGCGGCTCCGGACCCTTTTCACTCCGCCGTCGAGATCCAGGGAGCGATGCTAGGCAGACACGAGAGAATTGTCTGCTGCTCGGCATGCCGTTGAGGCCCTGGCCGTCCAAGTCTCCGACCTCACAAGACAGGTTCACCAACTCCACCTCGATCCACCGCCCACTTCCAGGGTTTCCGAGTCTCCGGGCCCAGGATCAACAACCCGCCCTGTTACTCTGGGGAGCCCACTGGTGCCGCTCATTCCTCACTCCAGTGTGATGTGGTGTTCTCTCTCCAGCCCAACACTTGCCAGGAGCTGCAGCCCGCATCGCCCTACGTCATTTTTCTCCTTGCCGGACGGGGCGCGTGAGTGGGGGCCGGCAATCTGGGAGGCGGGCTGAGTGTATTAACCAGTTTCAGGACTTTAAGGGAGGAGATGATACGGGTTTTTGACCGTTCTGTTTTTTGGCGAGGAGGGCTTCCAGGGGCCCTGTCTTCTATGTCAGGGAGATAGATCCATAACGGATTATTCTATTGAGTTTCGCACTCTCGCTGCCTCTATAGTGACTGGAACGAGGCCGGCTTTGCTCGCTCGTTTTCTGGAGGGTCTCCACGTCGAGGTTAAGGATGAGATCCTCTCCCGGGAGGTTCCTTCCAGTCTGGACTCCTTAATAGCTCTCGCTATTCGCATAGAGCGACGGTTTGATCTTCGTCGCCGAGCTCGTGGAAAGGAGCTCACGTTCTCCGTTGCTCCCCTCTCCACATCACTGCCACCTGCCGCATCACTGCCACCCTCCCCCGCCGGCTCGGATGCTGAGCCTATGCAGCTGGGGGGTATTCGCATCTCGGCCAAGGAGAGGGAACGGAGAATCACCAATCGCCTCTGTCTCTACTGCGGCTCCGCTGGTCATTTTGTCACCTCATGTCCAGTAAAAGGCCAGAGCTCATCAGTAAGAGGAGGGCTACTGGTGAGCGCAACTACTCAGGCCTCTCCTTCTGGATCACGCACTACCTTTCCGGTCCATCTCCGCTGGCCCGGTTCATCTGCTTCCTGCAGTGCCTTGATAGACTCTGGGGCGGAGGGCTGTTTTATGGACGAGACCTGGGCTCGGGAACATGACATTCCTCTCAGACAGTTAGGGGAGCCCAGGGCCTTGTTCGCTTTAGATGGTAGTTCTCTCCCCAAGATTCAGCGTGAGACGCTGCCTTTAACCCTCACTGTCTCTGGTAATCATAGCGAAACCATTTCTTTTTTAATTTTTCGTTCACCTTTTACACCTGTTGTTTTGGGTCATCCCTGGCTAGTGCGCCATAACCCTTCTATTAATTGGTCTAGTAATACTATCCTATCCTGGAATGTTTCTTGTCATGTAACCTGTTTAATGTCTGCTATCCCTCCTGTTTCCTCTGTCTCTTCTTCACAGGAGGAGCCTGGCGATTTGACAGGGGTGCCGGAGGAGTATCACGATCTGCGCACGGTGTTCAGTCGTTCCAAGGCCACTTCTCTCCCTCCACACCGGTCGTATGACTGTAGTATTGATCTCCTTCCGGGAACTACTCCCCCCGGGGTAGATTATACTCTCTGTCGGCTCCCGAACGTAAGGCTCTCGAGGATTATTTGTCGGTTTCGCTCGACGCCGGTACCATAGTCTCCTCCTCCTCCCCCGCCGGCGCGGGGTTCTTTTTGTTCAGAAGAAGGACGGGTCCCTGCGCCCATGCGTGGATTATCGAGGGCTGAATGACATAACAGTTAAGAATCGTTATCCGCTTCCTCTTATGTCTTCAGCCTTCGAGATCCTGCAGGGAGCCAGGTTTTTCACCAAATTGGACCTTCGTAACGCCTACCATCTCGTGCGCATCAGGGAGGGGGACGAGTGGAAGACGGCGTTTAACACTCCGTTAGGGCACTTTGAATACCGGGTTCTTCCTTTCGGCCTCGTTAACGCTCCAGCTGTCTTTCAGGCACTAGTTAACGACGTCCTGAAGACATGCTGAACATTTTTGTTTTCGTTTACATGGATGATATCCTGATTTTTTCACCGTCTCTCTCGATTCATGTTCAGCACGTGCGGCGCGTCCTCCAGCGCCTTTTGGAGAACTGTCTTTATGTGAAGGCTGAGAAGTGCACTTTTCATGCCGCCTCTGTCCCTTTTCTCGGTTCCGTTATTTCCGCTGAGGGCATTAAGATGGATCCCGCTAAGGTCCAGGCTGTCATTGATTGGCCCGTTCCTAAGTCACGCGTCGAGCTGCAGCGCTTTCTGGGCTTCGCTAATTTCTACCGTCGTTTCATCCGTAATTTCGGTCAGGTGGCAGCTCCTCTCACAGCCCTTACTTCTGTTAAGACGTGCTTTAAGTGGTCCGTTTCCGCCCAGGGAGCTTTTGATCTTCTTAAGAATCGTTTTACATCCGCACCTATTCTTGTTACACCTGACATCTCTAGACAGTTTGTTGTTGAGGTTGACGCGTCAGAGGTGGGCGTGGGAGCCATTCTTTCTCAGCGCTCTCTCTCTGACGGCAAGGTCCATCCTTGCGCGTTTTTCTCTCATCGCTTATCGCCGTCAGAACGTAACTATGATGTTGGTAATCGCGAACTGCTCGCCATCCGCTTAGCCCTAGGCGAATGGCGACAGTGGTTGGAGGGCGACCGTTCCTTTTGTCGTTTGGACTGACCATAGGAACCTTGAGTACATCCGTTCAGCCAAACGACTTAATGCGCGTCAGGCTCGTTGGGCTCTGTTTTTCGCTCGTTTCGAGTTTGTTATTTCTTATCGTCCGGGCTCAAAAAACACCAAACCTGATGCTTTATCTCGTCTCTTCAGTTCTTCTGAGGTCTCCACCGACCCCGATGGGATTCTCCCTGAGGGGCGTGTTGTCGGGTTGACTGTCTGGGGAATTGAGAGGCAGGTAAAGCAAGCACTCGCTCACACTCCGTCGCCGCGAGCTTGTCCTAGGAACCTTCTGTTCGTTCCCGTTCCTACTCGTCCGGCCGTTCTTCAGTGGGCCCACTCTGCCAAGTTAGCCGGCCACCCCGGCGTTCGGGGTACGCTCGCTTCCATTCGCCAGCGTTTCTGGTGGCCCACTCGGGAACGTGACGCGCGTCGATTTGTCGCCGCTTGTTCGGTCTGCGCGCAGACTAAATCTGGGAACTCTCCTCCTGCCGGCCGTCTCAGACCGCTTCCCATTCCCTCTCGACCGTGGTCTCACATCGCTTTAGATTTTATCACCGGACTGCCTTCATCAGCGGGGAAGACAGTTATTCTTACGGTTGTCGATAGATTCTCTAAGGCGGCTCATTTCATTCCTCTCGATAAGCTCCCTTCTGCTAAGGAGACGGCTCAGATCATTATCGAGAATGTTTTCCGAATTCATGGCCTTCCGTCTGACGTCGTTTCCGACAGAGGCCCGCAGTTCACGTCTCAATTTTGGAGGGAGTTTTGCCGTTTGATTGGGGCTTCCGTCAGTCTCTCGTCCGGCTTTCATCCCCAGTCTAACGGTCAAGCCGAACGGGCCAATCAGACTGTTGGTCGCATTTTACGCAGTCTTTCTTTTCGTAACCCTGCGTCTTGGTCAGAACAGCTCCCCTGGGCAGAGTACGCCCACAACTCGCTTCCCTCGTCTGCTACCGGTCTATCCCCTTTTCAGTGTAGCCTCGGGTACCAGCCTCCGCTGTTCTCATCTCAGCTCGCCGAGTCCTGCGTCCCCTCCGCTCAGGCTTTTGTCCAGCGTTGCGGCGCACCTGGAAGGGGGTCAGGTCGGCACTTTGCCGTAATAGGGCGCAGACTGTGAGGGCCGCTAATAAGCGTAGGACCAAGAGTCCTAGATATTGTTGCGGTCAGAGAGTATGGCTCTCCACTCAGAACCTTCCCCTTAAGACAGCTTCTCGCAAGTTGGCCCCGCGGTTCATTGGTCCGTTCCGTATTTCCCAGGTCATTAATCCTGTCGCAGTGCGACTTCTTCTCCAGCGCTATCTTCGTCGCGTTCACCCGGTCTTCCATGTCTCCTGTGTTAAGCCCGTTCTTCGCGCCCCCGCTCGTCCCTCCCCCCATCCTTGTCGAGGCGCACCCATCTACAGGGTTCGTAAGATTTTGGACATGCGCCCTCGGGGCCGTGGTCATCAGTACCTAGTGGATTGGGAGGGGTACGGTCCTGAGGAGAGGAGTTGGGTTCCCTCTCGGGACGTGCTGGACCGTTCGCTGATCGATGATTTCCTCCGTTGCCGCCAGGTTTCCTCCTCGAGTGCGCCAGGAGGCGCTCGGTGAGTGGGGGGGTACTGTCATGTCTTGTTATGTCTGTTCCTGTCCTTTCTCTTCATTCTCTCTCTCTGCTGGTCTTTTTAGGTTACCTTCTCTGTCTCTCATCCCTCAGCTGTTCTACATTTCCCCTAACTAGCTCATTCTCTCTTTCCCCACCTGTTCTCTCTTCCCCCTCTGATTAGGTCTCTATTTCTTTCTCTGTTCCTGCTACTTTCAGTGTCTGATTCTTGTTTGTGTTTTTTGATGCCAGAAGCAAGCTGTCGTCTCGTTTGCTTCCACCTTGTCCTGTCCTGTCGGAGTCTGCATGGCAGGTGCAGCCTGCATTATACTACGTTCTTTTGTTCCATTGACTACGTTGGAAGAGGATTTATGCCATTCCTGTTTTTATTAAAGAACTCTGTTTTCTGTTAAAACCGCGTTTGGGTCTTCACTCAAGTTCATAACA
>NW_027004010.1:0-5129 GCF_036934945.1 Oncorhynchus masou masou
TGTCATGTCTTGTTATGTCTGTTCCTGTCCTTTCTCTTCACTCTGTCTCTCTCTGCTGGTCTTTTTAGGTTACCTTCTCTGTCTCTCATTCTTCAGCTGTTCTACATCTCCCCTAACTAGCTCATTCACTCTTTCACACCTGTTCTCTCTTCCCCTCTGATTAGGTCTCTATTTCTCTCTCTGTTCCTGCTACTTTCAGTGTCTGATTCTTGTTTGTGTTTTTGATGCCAGAAGCAAGCTGTCGTCTCGTTTGCTTCCACCTTGTCCTATCCTGTCGGAGTCTGCCTGGCAGGTGCATCCTGCACTATACTACGTTCTTTTGTTCCATTGTCAACGTTGGAAGAGGATTTATGCCATTCCTGTTTTTCATTAAAGAACTCTGTTTTCTGTTAAAACCGCTTTTGGGTCTTCACTCAAGTACATAACAGAAGAATCAGACCAAGAATGGACCCAGCGGCTCCGGACCCTTTTCACTCCGC
This sequence comes from Oncorhynchus masou masou, assembly GCF_036934945.1. Taxonomy (NCBI): domain Eukaryota; kingdom Metazoa; phylum Chordata; class Actinopteri; order Salmoniformes; family Salmonidae; genus Oncorhynchus; species Oncorhynchus masou. Next base: position 480 of record NW_027004010.1, read on the forward strand.
CGTCGAGATCCAGGGAGCGATGCTAGGCAGACACGAGGAGGAATTGTCTGCTGCTCGACATGCCGTTGAGACCCTGGCCGTCCAAGTCTCCGACCTCACAAGACAGGTTCACCAACTCCACCTCGATCCACCGCCCACTTCCAGGGTTTCCGAGTCTCCGGAGCCCAGGATCAACAACCCGCCCTGTTACTCTGGGGAGCCCACTGAGTGCCGCTCATTCCTCACTCAGTGTGATGTGGTGTTCTCTCTCCAGCCCAACACTTACTCCAGGAGCGCAGCCCGCATCGCCTACGCCATTTCTCTCCTTACCGGACGGGCGCGTGAGTGGGGCACGGCAATCTGGGAGGCGAGGGCTGAGTGTATTAACCAGTTTCAGGACTTTAAGGAGGAGATGATACGGGTTTTTGACCGTTCTGTTTTTGGGGAGGAGGCTTCCAGGGCCCTGTCTTCCCTATGTCAGGGGAATCGATCCATAACGGATTATTCTATTGAGTTTCGCACTCTCGCTGCCTCTAGTGACTGGAACGAGCCGGCTTTGCTCGCTCGTTTTCTGGAGGGTCTCCTCGTCGAGGTTAAGGATGAGATCCTCTCCCGGGAGGTTCCTTCCAGTCTGGACTCCTTAATAGCCCTCGCTATTCGCATAGAGCGACGGTTTGATCTTCGTCGCCGAGCTCGTGGAAAGGAGCTCGCGTTCTCCGTTGCTCCCTCTCCACATCACTGCCACCTGCCGCATCACTGCCACTCCTCCTCCGCCGGCTCGGATGCTGAGCCTATGCAGCTGGGGGTATCCGCATCTCGGCCAAGGAGAAGGAACGGAGAATCACCAATCGCCTCTGTCTCTACTGCGGCTCCGCTGGTCATTTTGTCACCTCATGTCCAGTAAAAGCCAGAGCTCATCAGTAAGGGGAGGGCTACTGGTGAGCGCAACTACTCAGGCCTCTCCTTCTGGATCACGCACTACCTTTCCGGTCCATCTCCGCTGGCCCGGTTCATCTGCTTCCTGCAGTGCCTTGATAGACTCTGGGGCGGAGGGCTGTTTTATGGACGAGACCTGGGCTCGGGAACATGACATTCCTCTCAGACAGTTAGGGGAGCCCACGGCCTTGTTCGCTTTAGATGGTAGTTCTCTCCCCAAGATTCAGCGTGAGACGCTGCCTTTAACCCTCACTGTCTCTGGTAATCATAGCGAAACCATTTCTTTTTTAATTTTTCGTTCACCTTTTACACCTGTTGTTTTGGGTCATCCCTGGCTAGTGCGCCATAACCCTTCTATTAATTGGTCTAGTAATACTATCCTATCCTGGAATGTTTCTTGTCATGTGACCTGTTTAATGTCTGCTATCCCTCCTGTTTCCTCTGTCTCTTCTTCACAGGAGGAGCCTGGCGATTTGACAGGGGTGCCGGAGGAGTATCACGATCTGCGCACGGTGTTCAGTCGTTCCAAGGCCACTTCTCTCCCTCCACACCGGTCGTATGACTGTAGTATTGATCTCCTTCCGGGAACTACTCCCCCGGGGTAGATTATACTCTCTGTCGGCTCCCGAACGTAAGGCTCTCGAGGATTATTTGTCGGTTTCGCTCGACGCCGGTACCATAGTCTCCTCCTCCTCTCCCGCCGGAGCGGGGTTTTTTTTTGTTCAGAAGAAGGACGGGTCCCTGCGCCCATGCGTGATTATCGAGGGCTGAATGACATAACAGTTAAGAATCGTTATCCGCTTCCTCTTATGTCTTCAGCCTTCGAGATCCTGCAGGGAGCCAGGTTTTTCACCAAATTGGACCTTCGTAACGCCTACCATCTCGTGCGCATCAGGGAGGGGGACGAGTGGAAGACGGCGTTTAACACTCCGTTAGGGCACTTTGAATACCGGGTTCTTCCTTTCGGCCTCGTTAACGCTCCAGCTGTCTTTCAGGCACTAGTTAACGACGTCCTGAGAGACATGCTGAACATTTTTGTTTTCGTTTACATGGACGATATCCTGATTTTTTCACCGTCTCTCTCGATTCATGTTCAGCACGTGCGACGCGTCCCTCCAGCGCCTTTTGGAGAACTGTCTTTATGTGAAGGCTGAGAAGTGCACTTTTCATGCCGCCTCTGTCCCTTTTCTCGGTTCCGTTATTTCCGCTGAGGGCATTAAGATGGATCCCGCTAAGGTCCAGGCTGTCATTGATTGGCCCGCTCCTAAGTCACGCGCCGAGCTGCAGCGCTTTCTGGGCTTCGCTAATTTCTATCGTCGTTTCATCCGTAATTTCGGTCAGGTGGCAGCTCCCCTCACAGCCCTTACTTCTGTTAAGACGTGCTTTAAGTGGTCCGTTTCCGCCCAGGGAGCTTTTGATCTTCTTAAGAATCGTTTTACATCCGCACCTATTCTTGTTACACCTGACATCTCTAGTCAGTTTGTTGTTGAGGTTGACGCGTCAGAGGTGGGCGTGGGAGCCATTCTTTCTCAGCGCTCTCTCTCTGACGGCAAGGTCCATCCTTGCGCGTTTTTCTCATCGCTTATCGCCGTCAGAACGTAACTATGATGTTGGTAATCGCTGAACTGCTCGCCATCCGCTTAGCCCTAGGCGAATGGCGACAGTGGTTGGAGGGGGCGACTGTTCCTTTTGTCGTTTGGACTGACCATAGGAACCTTGAGTACATCCGTTCAGCCAAACGACTTAATGCGCGCCAGGCTCGTTGGGCTCTGTTTTTCGCTCGTTTCGAGTTTGTTATTTCTTATCGTCCGGGCTCAAAAACACCAAGCCTGATGCTTTATCTCGTCTCTTCAGTTCTTCTGAGGTCTCCACCGACCCCGAGGGGATTCTCCCTGAAGGGCGTGTTGTCGGGTTGACTGTCTGGGGAATTGAGAGGCAGGTAAAGCAAGCACTCGCTCACACTCCGTCGCCGCGAGCTTGTCCTAGGAACCTTCTGTTCGTTCCCGCTCCTACTCGTCCGGCCGTTCTTCAGTGGGCCCACTCTGCCAAGTTAGCCGGCCACCCCGGCGTTCGGGGTACGCTCGCTTCCATTCGCCAGCGTTTCTGGTGGCCCACTCGGGAACGTGACGCGCGTCGATTTGTCGCCGCTTGTTCGGTCTGCGCGCAGACTAAATCTGGGAACTCTCCTCCTGCCGGCCGTCTCAGACCGCTTCCCATTCCCTCTCGACCGTGGTCTCACATCGCTTTAGATTTCATCACCGGACTGCCTTCATCAGCGGGGAAGACAGTTATTCTTACGGTTGTCGATAGATTCTCTAAGGCGGCTCATTTCATTCCTCTCGCTAAGCTCCCTTCTGCTAAGGAGACGGCTCAGATCATTATCGAGAATGTTTTCCCGAATTCATGGCCTTCCGTCTGACGTCGCTTCCGACAGAGGCCCGCAGTTCACGTCTCAATTTTGGAGGGAGTTTTGCCGTTTGATTGGGGCTTCCGTCAGTCTCTCGTCCGGCTTTCATCCCCAGTCTAACGGTCAAGCCGAACGGGCCAATCAGACTGTTGGTCGCATTTTACGCAGTCTTTCTTTTCGTAACCCTGCGTCTTGGTCAGAACAGCTCCCCTGGGCAGAGTACGCCCACAACTCGCTCCCTCGTCTGCTACCGGTCTATCTCCTTTTCAGAGTAGCCTCGTGTACCAGCCTCCGCTGTTCTCATCTCAGCTCGCCGAGTCCTGCGTCCCCTCCGCTCAGGCTTTTGTCCAGCGTTGCGAGCGCACCTGGAAGGGGGTCAGGTCGGCACTTTGCCGTAATAGGGCGCAGACTGTGAGGGCCGCTGACAAGCGTAGGACCAAGAGTCCTAGATATTGTTGCGGTCAGAGAGTATGGCTCTCCACTCAGAACCTTCCCCTTAAGACAGCTTCCGCAAGTTGGCCCCGCGGTTCATTGGTCCGTTCCGTATTTCCCAGGTCATTAATCCTGTCGCAGTGCGACTTCTTCTCCCGCGCTATCTTCGTCGCGTTCACCCGGTCTTCCATGTCTCCTGTGTTAAGCCCGTTCTTCGCGCTCCCCGCCGTCCCTCCCCCCCCATCCTTGTCGAGGGCGCACCCATCTACAGGGTTCGTAAGATTTTGGACATGCGCCCTCGGGGCCGTGGTCATCAGTACCTAGTGGATTGGGAGGGGTACGGTCCTGAGGAGAGGAGTTGGGTTCCCTCTCGGGACGTGCTGGACCGTTCGCTGATCGATGATTTCCTCCGTTGCCGCCAGGTTTCTCCTCGAGTGCGCCAGGAGGCGCTCGGTGAGTGGGGGGGTACTGTCATGTCTTGTTATGTCTGTTCCTGTCCTTTCTCTTCACTCTGTCTCTCTCTGCTGGTCTTTTTAGGTTACCTTCTCTGTCTCTCATTCTTCAGCTGTTCTACATCTCCCCTAACTAGCTCATTCACTCTTTCACACCTGTTCTCTCTTCCCCTCTGATTAGGTCTCTATTTCTCTCTCTGTTCCTGCTACTTTCAGTGTCTGATTCTTGTTTGTGTTTTTGATGCCAGAAGCAAGCTGTCGTCTCGTTTGCTTCCACCTTGTCCTATCCTGTCGGAGTCTGCCTGGCAGGTGCATCCTGCACTATACTACGTTCTTTTGTTCCATTGTCAACGTTGGAAGAGGATTTATGCCATTCCTGTTTTTCATTAAAGAACTCTGTTTTCTGTTAAAACCGCTTTTGGGTCTTCACTCAAGTACATAACA